>NW_026906198.1:2500-17500 GCF_033807715.1 Cololabis saira | reverse complement strand
CTCTGAAGGTCGTAGAGACTCGGGGTTGGTCTTGTTGGAGAGCTAGACCACGAAATATGTCCGACGGATTCGGGTTTCGAAGCTCTACGACGTTCCGTTCCGGAGATATAGGTCAAAACGTCCCCCCATAGGAAACGAATGGGTTAGGGTTAGGGTTAGGGTTAGGGTTAGGGTTAGGGTTTAGGGTTAGGGTTAGGGTTAGGGTTAGGGTTAGATTAAGGGGGTAAAATGAGGTATGGGCTATAGCCCATTCGCTAATAACTTTTGATAGGAAGGTCCTAGAGCTTCAGAACCTGGTCGCGTCAGACCTAATTCGGGGTCTAGAAGTCCAACGAGCCCACCCCCGACCCTCTACGACTTTGGGAAGTGGGAGAAAATCGAAAAAGAAAGTTTAAATCTTTCATATCTCAGCCTCTGAAAGTCGTAGAGGGTTAGGGTTAGGGTTAGGATAGGGGGTAATAGCCACTTTTGAGCCGGCTCAAAGTTAGCTTAGCCTAGCTTAGCAAGCTAAAACTTGCTAACCAAGCTATAACTTAGCTTAGCATGTATATATAGGGCTCCTAGGTGATAACTACTTCGCAAACGGTGTCGTTTTCGCGATTGGAGCAAAGGATCATGGGTAAAAAGTGTTTTTTTTGAATAACTTTTGATAGGAAGGTCGTAGAGCTTCGGAACCTGCTCGCGTCAGGGTTAGGGTTAGGGTTAGGGTTAGGGTTAGGGTTAGGGTTAGGGCTAGGGCTAGGGTTAGGGTTAGGGTTAGGGTTAGGGTTAGGGTTAGGGTTAGGGCTAGGGTTAGGGTTAGGGTTAGGGTTAGGGTTAGGGTTAGGGTTAGGGTTAGGATAAGGCAAGAGTGCCACTTTGGAATCTTTGATTTAGGGTTAGGGTTAGGGTTAGGGTTAGGGTTAGGGTTAGGGTTAGGGTTAGGGTTAGGGTTAGGGTTAGGGTTAGGGTTAGGGTTAGGGTTAGGGTTAGGGTTAGGGTTAGGGTTAGGGTTAGGGTTAGGGTTAGGGTTAGGGTTAGGGTTAGGGTTAGGGTTAGGGTTAGGGTTAGGGTTAGGGTTAGGGTTAGGGTTAGGGTTAGGGTTAGGGTTAGGGTTAGGGTTAGGGTTAGGGTTAGGGTTAGGGTTAGGGTTAGGGTTAGGGTTAGGGTTAGGGTTAGGGTTAGGGTTAGGGTTAGGGTTAGGGTTAGGGTTAGGGTTAGGGTTAGGGTTAGGGTTAGGGTTAGGGTTAGGGTTAGGGTTAGGGTTAGGGTTAGGGTTAGGGTTAGGGTTAGGGTTAGGGTTAGGGTTAGGGTTAGGGTTAGGGTTAGGGTTAGGATAAGGCAAGAGTGCCACTTTGGAATCTTTGATTTGACCCCCTAAACAGTGGATCATTTGCTCTACACTTCGGCTACCCCCCCATTTTCATGTACCCTGATTCCAGGAATACTAATGAGGAAGGGGTGGGACCTTGTCTTCTCGTCCAATCAGCGAAAAGCAAGTTCAAAGGTCTGTAACTTTTGCTAGGAGTGGATCATTTGCTCATGGATGGTACCGTTGGAAAGCTCGTGGTCGTATTATGTTCGACGGAAGCAGTTTCCAAGTCTCTACGACCTTCCGTTCGGAAGTTATGACCGGAAATGTGTATCGCATTGAAAATGAATGGAGCGAGAATTTCCTGAAATTTGACTAAGTGTTTTGGTGAAAAAAGTTCCCCCAGAAAGTGTTTAGGAGCACGTTTTAGGCCATTTGGAGTCGATACGTACCTTTAAACAAAGTTTTTTTGGGAAAAAATAATTGTGAAATTTGACGAAAATTTCCTGAAATTTGACTAAGTGTTTTGGTGAAAAAGGGTTAGGGTTAGGGGGTTAGGGTTAGGGTTAGGGGGTTAGGGTTAGGGTTAGGGTTAGGGTTTAGGGTTAGGGTTAGGGTTAGGGTTTGTGTTCAACGGCTCCCTGCGGGAAACCAATACGCTACTGCCTCCTAACGCTCGTAGGCGTTACCAGAGTTCGCAGAAGGTAGTGTTGCACTCTCACATCGTACATCCAGTTGAGATCCGTATGCACTAAAGTACTTTTGTCAGTAGCGTATGGTGCGGGACCTCTGAATAGTTTCAGAGTTTTGATGTGAGATGTGCTGTATGGTGTATCAAGGTCACAGGTTAGGGTTAGGGTTAGGGTTAGGGGTTAGGGGTTAGGGGTTAGGGGTTAGGGTTAGGGTTAGGGTTAGGGGTTAGGGTTAGGGTTAGGGTTAGGGTTAGGGTTAGGGTTAGGGGTTAGGGTTAGGGTTAGGGTTAGGGTTAGGGTTAGGGTTAGATTAAGGGGGTAAAATGAGGTAAGGTCCCTGGGACCTTTCGCGAATAACTTTTTATAGGAAGGTCTTAGAGCTTCGAAACCTTCACCAGACCTAATTTGGCGGTCTAGCTTTCCGACGAGATCAGCCTTGACCTTCTACGACCTTGGGAAGTGGGAGAAAATCTAAAAAAAAAGTTTACATCTTTCATATCTCAGCCTCTGAAGGTCGTAGAGACTCGGGGTTGGTCTTGTTGGAGAGCTAGACCACGAAATATGTCCGACGGATTCGGGTTTCGAAGCTCTACGACGTTCCGTTCCGGAGATATAGGTCAAAACGTCCCCCCATAGGAAACGAATGGGTTAGGGTTAGGGTTAGGGTTAGGGTTAGGGTTAGGGTTTAGGGTTAGGGTTAGGGTTAGGGTTAGGGTTAGATTAAGGGGGTAAAATGAGGTATGGGCTATAGCCCATTCGCTAATAACTTTTGATAGGAAGGTCCTAGAGCTTCAGAACCTGGTCGCGTCAGACCTAATTCGGGGTCTAGAAGTCCAACGAGCCCACCCCCGACCCTCTACGACTTTGGGAAGTGGGAGAAAATCGAAAAAGAAAGTTTAAATCTTTCATATCTCAGCCTCTGAAAGTCGTAGAGGGTTAGGGTTAGGGTTAGGATAGGGGGTAATAGCCACTTTTGAGCCGGCTCAAAGTTAGCTTAGCCTAGCTTAGCAAGCTAAAACTTGCTAACCAAGCTATAACTTAGCTTAGCATGTATATATAGGGCTCCTAGGTGATAACTACTTCGCAAACGGTGTCGTTTTCGCGATTGGAGCAAAGGATCATGGGTAAAAAGTGTTTTTTTTGAATAACTTTTGATAGGAAGGTCGTAGAGCTTCGGAACCTGCTCGCGTCAGGGTTAGGGTTAGGGTTAGGGTTAGGGTTAGGGTTAGGGTTAGGGCTAGGGCTAGGGTTAGGGTTAGGGTTAGGGTTAGGGTTAGGGTTAGGGTTAGGGCTAGGGTTAGGGTTAGGGTTAGGGTTAGGGTTAGGGTTAGGGTTAGGGTTAGGATAAGGCAAGAGTGCCACTTTGGAATCTTTGATTTAGGGTTAGGGTTAGGGTTAGGGTTAGGGTTAGGGTTAGGGTTAGGGTTAGGGTTAGGGTTAGGGTTAGGGTTAGGGTTAGGGTTAGGGTTAGGGTTAGGGTTAGGGTTAGGGTTAGGGTTAGGGTTAGGGTTAGGGTTAGGGTTAGGGTTAGGGTTAGGGTTAGGGTTAGGGTTAGGGTTAGGGTTAGGGTTAGGGTTAGGGTTAGGGTTAGGGTTAGGGTTAGGGTTAGGGTTAGGGTTAGGGTTAGGGTTAGGGTTAGGGTTAGGGTTAGGGTTAGGGTTAGGGTTAGGGTTAGGGTTAGGGTTAGGGTTAGGGTTAGGGTTAGGGTTAGGGTTAGGGTTAGGGTTAGGGTTAGGGTTAGGGTTAGGGTTAGGGTTAGGGTTAGGGTTAGGGTTAGGGTTAGGGTTAGGATAAGGCAAGAGTGCCACTTTGGAATCTTTGATTTGACCCCCTAAACAGTGGATCATTTGCTCTACACTTCGGCTACCCCCCCATTTTCATGTACCCTGATTCCAGGAATACTAATGAGGAAGGGGTGGGACCTTGTCTTCTCGTCCAATCAGCGAAAAGCAAGTTCAAAGGTCTGTAACTTTTGCTAGGAGTGGATCATTTGCTCATGGATGGTACCGTTGGAAAGCTCGTGGTCGTATTATGTTCGACGGAAGCAGTTTCCAAGTCTCTACGACCTTCCGTTCGGAAGTTATGACCGGAAATGTGTATCGCATTGAAAATGAATGGAGCGAGAATTTCCTGAAATTTGACTAAGTGTTTTGGTGAAAAAAGTTCCCCCAGAAAGTGTTTAGGAGCACGTTTTAGGCCATTTGGAGTCGATACGTACCTTTAAACAAAGTTTTTTTGGGAAAAAATAATTGTGAAATTTGACGAAAATTTCCTGAAATTTGACTAAGTGTTTTGGTGAAAAAGGGTTAGGGTTAGGGGGTTAGGGTTAGGGTTAGGGGGTTAGGGTTAGGGTTAGGGTTAGGGTTTAGGGTTAGGGTTAGGGTTAGGGTTTGTGTTCAACGGCTCCCTGCGGGAAACCAATACGCTACTGCCTCCTAACGCTCGTAGGCGTTACCAGAGTTCGCAGAAGGTAGTGTTGCACTCTCACATCGTACATCCAGTTGAGATCCGTATGCACTAAAGTACTTTTGTCAGTAGCGTATGGTGCGGGACCTCTGAATAGTTTCAGAGTTTTGATGTGAGATGTGCTGTATGGTGTATCAAGGTCACAGGTTAGGGTTAGGGTTAGGGTTAGGGGTTAGGGGTTAGGGGTTAGGGGTTAGGGTTAGGGTTAGGGTTAGGGGTTAGGGTTAGGGTTAGGGTTAGGGTTAGGGTTAGGGTTAGGGGTTAGGGTTAGGGTTAGGGTTAGGGTTAGGGTTAGGGTTAGATTAAGGGGGTAAAATGAGGTAAGGTCCCTGGGACCTTTCGCGAATAACTTTTTATAGGAAGGTCTTAGAGCTTCGAAACCTTCACCAGACCTAATTTGGCGGTCTAGCTTTCCGACGAGATCAGCCTTGACCTTCTACGACCTTGGGAAGTGGGAGAAAATCTAAAAAAAAAGTTTACATCTTTCATATCTCAGCCTCTGAAGGTCGTAGAGACTCGGGGTTGGTCTTGTTGGAGAGCTAGACCACGAAATATGTCCGACGGATTCGGGTTTCGAAGCTCTACGACGTTCCGTTCCGGAGATATAGGTCAAAACGTCCCCCCATAGGAAACGAATGGGTTAGGGTTAGGGTTAGGGTTAGGGTTAGGGTTAGGGTTTAGGGTTAGGGTTAGGGTTAGGGTTAGGGTTAGATTAAGGGGGTAAAATGAGGTATGGGCTATAGCCCATTCGCTAATAACTTTTGATAGGAAGGTCCTAGAGCTTCAGAACCTGGTCGCGTCAGACCTAATTCGGGGTCTAGAAGTCCAACGAGCCCACCCCCGACCCTCTACGACTTTGGGAAGTGGGAGAAAATCGAAAAAGAAAGTTTAAATCTTTCATATCTCAGCCTCTGAAAGTCGTAGAGGGTTAGGGTTAGGGTTAGGATAGGGGGTAATAGCCACTTTTGAGCCGGCTCAAAGTTAGCTTAGCCTAGCTTAGCAAGCTAAAACTTGCTAACCAAGCTATAACTTAGCTTAGCATGTATATATAGGGCTCCTAGGTGATAACTACTTCGCAAACGGTGTCGTTTTCGCGATTGGAGCAAAGGATCATGGGTAAAAAGTGTTTTTTTTGAATAACTTTTGATAGGAAGGTCGTAGAGCTTCGGAACCTGCTCGCGTCAGGGTTAGGGTTAGGGTTAGGGTTAGGGTTAGGGTTAGGGTTAGGGCTAGGGCTAGGGTTAGGGTTAGGGTTAGGGTTAGGGTTAGGGTTAGGGTTAGGGCTAGGGTTAGGGTTAGGGTTAGGGTTAGGGTTAGGGTTAGGGTTAGGATAAGGCAAGAGTGCCACTTTGGAATCAGGGTTAGGGTTAGGGTTAGGGTTAGGGTTAGGGTTAGGGTTAGGGTTAGGGTTAGGGTTAGGGTTAGGGTTAGGGTTAGGGTTAGGGTTAGGGTTAGGGTTAGGGTTAGGGTTAGGGTTAGGGTTAGGGTTAGGGTTAGGGTTAGGGTTAGGGTTAGGGTTAGGGTTAGGGTTAGGGTTAGGGTTAGGGTTAGGGTTAGGGTTAGGGTTAGGGTTAGGGTTAGGGTTAGGGTTAGGGTTAGGGTTAGGGTTAGGGTTAGGGTTAGGGTTAGGGTTAGGGTTAGGGTTAGGGTTAGGGTTAGGGTTAGGGTTAGGGTTAGGGTTAGGGTTAGGTTAGGGTTAGGGTTAGGGTTAGGGTTAGGGTTAGGGTTAGGGTTAGGGTTAGGGTTAGGGTTAGGGTTAGGGTTAGGGTTAGGGTTAGGGTTAGGGTTAGGGTTAGGGTTAGGGTTAGGGTTAGGGTTAGGGTTAGGGTTAGGGTTAGGGTTAGGGTTAGGGTTAGGGTTAGGGTTAGGGTTAGGGTTAGGGTTAGGGTTAGGGTTAGGGTTAGGGTTAGGGTTAGGGTTAGGGTTAGGGTTAGGGTTAGGGTTAGGGTTAGGGTTAGGGTTAGGGTTAGGGTTAGGGTTAGGGTTAGGGTTAGGATAAGGCAAGAGTGCCACTTTGGAATCTTTGATTTGACCCCCTAAACAGTGGATCATTTGCTCTACACTTCGGCTACCCCCCCATTTTCATGTACCCTGATTCCAGGAATACTAATGAGGAAGGGGTGGGACCTTGTCTTCTCGTCCAATCAGCGAAAAGCAAGTTCAAAGGTCTGTAACTTTTGCTAGGAGTGGATCATTTGCTCATGGATGGTACCGTTGGAAAGCTCGTGGTCGTATTATGTTCGACGGAAGCAGTTTCCAAGTCTCTACGACCTTCCGTTCGGAAGTTATGACCGGAAATGTGTATCGCATTGAAAATGAATGGAGCGAGAATTTCCTGAAATTTGACTAAGTGTTTTGGTGAAAAAAGTTCCCCCAGAAAGTGTTTAGGAGCACGTTTTAGGCCATTTGGAGTCGATACGTACCTTTAAACAAAGTTTTTTTGGGAAAAAATAATTGTGAAATTTGACGAAAATTTCCTGAAATTTGACTAAGTGTTTTGGTGAAAAAGGGTTAGGGTTAGGGGGTTAGGGTTAGGGTTAGGGGGTTAGGGTTAGGGTTAGGGTTAGGGTTTAGGGTTAGGGTTAGGGTTAGGGTTTGTGTTCAACGGGTTAGGGTTAGGGTTAGGGTTAGGGTTAGGGTTAGGATAAGGCAAGAGTGCCACTTTGGAATCTTTGATTTGACCCCCTAAACAGTGGATCATTTGCTCTACACTTCGGCTACCCCCCCATTTTCATGTACCCTGATTCCAGGAATACTAATGAGGAAGGGGTGGGACCTTGTCTTCTCGTCCAATCAGCGAAAAGCAAGTTCAAAGGTCTGTAACTTTTGCTAGGAGTGGATCATTTGCTCATGGATGGTACCGTTGGAAAGCTCGTGGTCGTATTATGTTCGACGGAAGCAGTTTCCAAGTCTCTACGACCTTCCGTTCGGAAGTTATGACCGGAAATGTGTATCGCATTGAAAATGAATGGAGCGAGAATTTCCTGAAATTTGACTAAGTGTTTTGGTGAAAAAAGTTCCCCCAGAAAGTGTTTAGGAGCACGTTTTAGGCCATTTGGAGTCGATACGTACCTTTAAACAAAGTTTTTTTGGGAAAAAATAATTGTGAAATTTGACGAAAATTTCCTGAAATTTGACTAAGTGTTTTGGTGAAAAAGGGTTAGGGTTAGGGGGTTAGGGTTAGGGTTAGGGGGTTAGGGTTAGGGTTAGGGTTAGGGTTTAGGGTTAGGGTTAGGGTTAGGGTTTGTGTTCAACGGCTCCCTGCGGGAAACCAATACGCTACTGCCTCCTAACGCTCGTAGGCGTTACCAGAGTTCGCAGAAGGTAGTGTTGCACTCTCACATCGTACATCCAGTTGAGATCCGTATGCACTAAAGTACTTTTGTCAGTAGCGTATGGTGCGGGACCTCTGAATAGTTTCAGAGTTTTGATGTGAGATGTGCTGTATGGTGTATCAAGGTCACAGGTTAGGGTTAGGGTTAGGGTTAGGGGTTAGGGGTTAGGGGTTAGGGGTTAGGGTTAGGGTTAGGGTTAGGGGTTAGGGTTAGGGTTAGGGTTAGGGTTAGGGTTAGGGTTAGGGGTTAGGGTTAGGGTTAGGGTTAGGGTTAGGGTTAGGGTTAGATTAAGGGGGTAAAATGAGGTAAGGTCCCTGGGACCTTTCGCGAATAACTTTTTATAGGAAGGTCTTAGAGCTTCGAAACCTTCACCAGACCTAATTTGGCGGTCTAGCTTTCCGACGAGATCAGCCTTGACCTTCTACGACCTTGGGAAGTGGGAGAAAATCTAAAAAAAAAGTTTACATCTTTCATATCTCAGCCTCTGAAGGTCGTAGAGACTCGGGGTTGGTCTTGTTGGAGAGCTAGACCACGAAATATGTCCGACGGATTCGGGTTTCGAAGCTCTACGACGTTCCGTTCCGGAGATATAGGTCAAAACGTCCCCCCATAGGAAACGAATGGGTTAGGGTTAGGGTTAGGGTTAGGGTTAGGGTTAGGGTTTAGGGTTAGGGTTAGGGTTAGGGTTAGGGTTAGATTAAGGGGGTAAAATGAGGTATGGGCTATAGCCCATTCGCTAATAACTTTTGATAGGAAGGTCCTAGAGCTTCAGAACCTGGTCGCGTCAGACCTAATTCGGGGTCTAGAAGTCCAACGAGCCCACCCCCGACCCTCTACGACTTTGGGAAGTGGGAGAAAATCGAAAAAGAAAGTTTAAATCTTTCATATCTCAGCCTCTGAAAGTCGTAGAGGGTTAGGGTTAGGGTTAGGATAGGGGGTAATAGCCACTTTTGAGCCGGCTCAAAGTTAGCTTAGCCTAGCTTAGCAAGCTAAAACTTGCTAACCAAGCTATAACTTAGCTTAGCATGTATATATAGGGCTCCTAGGTGATAACTACTTCGCAAACGGTGTCGTTTTCGCGATTGGAGCAAAGGATCATGGGTAAAAAGTGTTTTTTTTGAATAACTTTTGATAGGAAGGTCGTAGAGCTTCGGAACCTGCTCGCGTCAGGGTTAGGGTTAGGGTTAGGGTTAGGGTTAGGGTTAGGGTTAGGGCTAGGGCTAGGGTTAGGGTTAGGGTTAGGGTTAGGGTTAGGGTTAGGGTTAGGGCTAGGGTTAGGGTTAGGGTTAGGGTTAGGGTTAGGGTTAGGGTTAGGGTTAGGATAAGGCAAGAGTGCCACTTTGGAATCTTTGATTTAGGGTTAGGGTTAGGGTTAGGGTTAGGGTTAGGGTTAGGGTTAGGGTTAGGGTTAGGGTTAGGGTTAGGGTTAGGGTTAGGGTTAGGGTTAGGGTTAGGGTTAGGGTTAGGGTTAGGGTTAGGGTTAGGGTTAGGGTTAGGGTTAGGGTTAGGGTTAGGGTTAGGGTTAGGGTTAGGGTTAGGGTTAGGGTTAGGGTTAGGGTTAGGGTTAGGGTTAGGGTTAGGGTTAGGGTTAGGGTTAGGGTTAGGGTTAGGGTTAGGGTTAGGGTTAGGGTTAGGGTTAGGGTTAGGGTTAGGGTTAGGGTTAGGGTTAGGGTTAGGGTTAGGGTTAGGGTTAGGGTTAGGGTTAGGGTTAGGGTTAGGGTTAGGGTTAGGGTTAGGGTTAGGGTTAGGGTTAGGGTTAGGGTTAGGGTTAGGGTTAGGGTTAGGGTTAGGGTTAGGGTTAGGGTTAGGGTTAGGGTTAGGGTTAGGGTTAGGATAAGGCAAGAGTGCCACTTTGGAATCTTTGATTTGACCCCCTAAACAGTGGATCATTTGCTCTACACTTCGGCTACCCCCCCATTTTCATGTACCCTGATTCCAGGAATACTAATGAGGAAGGGGTGGGACCTTGTCTTCTCGTCCAATCAGCGAAAAGCAAGTTCAAAGGTCTGTAACTTTTGCTAGGAGTGGATCATTTGCTCATGGATGGTTAGGGTTAGGGTTAGGGTTAGGGTTAGGGTTAGGGTTAGGGTTAGGGTTAGGGTTAGGGTTAGGGTTAGGGTTAGGGTTAGGGTTAGGGTTAGGGTTAGGGTTAGGGTTAGGGTTAGGGTTAGGGTTAGGGTTAGGGTTAGGGTTAGGGTTAGGGTTAGGGTTAGGGTTAGGGTTAGGGTTAGGGTTAGGGTTAGGGTTAGGGTTAGGGTTAGGGTTAGGGTTAGGGTTAGGGTTAGGGTTAGGGTTAGGGTTAGGGTTAGGGTTAGGGTTAGGGTTAGGGTTAGGGTTAGGGTTAGGGTTAGGGTTAGGGTTAGGGTTAGGGTTAGGGTTAGGGTTAGGGTTAGGGTTAGGGTTAGGGTTAGGGTTAGGGTTAGGGTTAGGGTTAGGGTTAGGGTTAGGGTTAGGGTTAGGGTTAGGGTTAGGGTTAGGGTTAGGGTTAGGGTTAGGGTTAGGGTTAGGGTTAGGGTTAGGGTTAGGGTTAGGGTTAGGGTTAGGGTTAGGGTTAGGGTTAGGGTTAGGGTTAGGGTTAGGGTTAGGGTTAGGGTTAGGGTTAGGGTTAGGGTTAGGGTTAGGGTTAGGGTTAGGGTTAGGGTTAGGGTTAGGGTTAGGGTTAGGGTTAGGGTTAGGGTTAGGGTTAGGGTTAGGGTTAGGGTTAGGGTTAGGGTTAGGGTTAGGGTTAGGGTTAGGGTTAGGGTTAGGGTTAGGGTTAGGGTTAGGGTTAGGGTTAGGGTTAGGGTTAGGGTTAGGGTTAGGGTTAGGGTTAGGGTTAGGGTTAGGGTTAGGGTTAGGGTTAGGGTTAGGGTTAGGGTTAGGGTTAGGGTTAGGGTTAGGGTTAGGGTTAGGGTTAGGGTTAGGGTTAGGGTTAGGGTTAGGGTTAGGGTTAGGGTTAGGGTTAGGGTTAGGGTTAGGGTTAGGGTTAGGGTTAGGGTTAGGGTTAGGGTTAGGGTTAGGGTTAGGGTTAGGGTTAGGGTTAGGGTTAGGGTTAGGGTTAGGGTTAGGGTTAGGGTTAGGGTTAGGGTTAGGGTTAGGGTTAGGGTTAGGGTTAGGGTTAGGGTTAGGGTTAGGGTTAGGGTTAGGGTTAGGGTTAGGGTTAGGGTTAGGGTTAGGGTTAGGGTTAGGGTTAGGGTTAGGGTTAGGGTTAGGGTTAGGGTTAGGGTTAGGGTTAGGGTTAGGGTTAGGGTTAGGGTTAGGGTTAGGGTTAGGGTTAGGGTTAGGGTTAGGGTTAGGGTTAGGGTTAGGGTTAGGGTTAGGGTTAGGGTTAGGGTTAGGGTTAGGGTTAGGGTTAGGGTTAGGGTTAGGGTTAGGGTTAGGGTTAGGGTTAGGGTTAGGGTTAGGGTTAGGGTTAGGGTTAGGGTTAGGGTTAGGGTTAGGGTTAGGGTTAGGGTTAGGGTTAGGGTTAGGGTTAGGGTTAGGGTTAGGGTTAGGGTTAGGGTTAGGGTTAGGGTTAGGGTTAGGGTTAGGGTTAGGGTTAGGGTTAGGGTTAGGGTTAGGGTTAGGGTTAGGGTTAGGGTTAGGGTTAGGGTTAGGGTTAGGGTTAGGGTTAGGGTTAGGGTTAGGGTTAGGGTTAGGGTTAGGGTTAGGGTTAGGGTTAGGGTTAGGGTTAGGGTTAGGGTTAGGGTTAGGGTTAGGGTTAGGGTTAGGGTTAGGGTTAGGGTTAGGGTTAGGGTTAGGGTTAGGGTTAGGGTTAGGGTTAGGGTTAGGGTTAGGGTTAGGGTTAGGGTTAGGGTTAGGGTTAGGGTTAGGGTTAGGGTTAGGGTTAGGGTTAGGGTTAGGGTTAGGGTTAGGGTTAGGGTTAGGGTTAGGGTTAGGGTTAGGGTTAGGGTTAGGGTTAGGGTTAGGGTTAGGGTTAGGGTTAGGGTTAGGGTTAGGGTTAGGGTTAGGGTTAGGGTTAGGGTTAGGGTTAGGGTTAGGGTTAGGGTTAGGGTTAGGGTTAGGGTTAGGGTTAGGGTTAGGGTTAGGGTTAGGGTTAGGGTTAGGGTTAGGGTTAGGGTTAGGGTTAGGGTTAGGGTTAGGGTTAGGGTTAGGGTTAGGGTTAGGGTTAGGGTTAGGGTTAGGGTTAGGGTTAGGGTTAGGGTTAGGGTTAGGGTTAGGGTTAGGGTTAGGGTTAGGGTTAGGGTTAGGGTTAGGGTTAGGGTTAGGGTTAGGGTTAGGGTTAGGGTTAGGGTTAGGGTTAGGGTTAGGGTTAGGGTTAGGGTTAGGGTTAGGGTTAGGGTTAGGGTTAGGGTTAGGGTTAGGGTTAGGGTTAGGGTTAGGGTTAGGGTTAGGGTTAGGGTTAGGGTTAGGGTTAGGGTTAGGGTTAGGGTTAGGGTTAGGGTTAGGGTTAGGGTTAGGGTTAGGGTTAGGGTTAGGGTTAGGGTTAGGGTTAGGGTTAGGGTTAGGGTTAGGGTTAGGGTTAGGGTTAGGGTTAGGGTTAGGGTTAGGGTTAGGGTTAGGGTTAGGGTTAGGGTTAGGGTTAGGGTTAGGGTTAGGGTTAGGGTTAGGGTTAGGGTTAGGGTTAGGGTTAGGGTTAGGGTTAGGGTTAGGGTTAGGGTTAGGGTTAGGGTTAGGGTTAGGGTTAGGGTTAGGGTTAGGGTTAGGGTTAGGGTTAGGGTTAGGGTTAGGGTTAGGGTTAGGGTTAGGGTTAGGGTTAGGGTTAGGGTTAGGGTTAGGGTTAGGGTTAGGGTTAGGGTTAGGGTTAGGGTTAGGGTTAGGGTTAGGGTTAGGGTTAGGGTTAGGGTTAGGGTTAGGGTTAGGGTTAGGGTTAGGGTTAGGGTTAGGGTTAGGGTTAGGGTTAGGGTTAGGGTTAGGGTTAGGGTTAGGGTTAGGGTTAGGGTTAGGGTTAGGGTTAGGGTTAGGGTTAGGGTTAGGGTTAGGGTTAGGGTTAGGGTTAGGGTTAGGGTTAGGGTTAGGGTTAGGGTTAGGGTTAGGGTTAGGGTTAGGGTTAGGGTTAGGGTTAGGGTTAGGGTTAGGGTTAGGGTTAGGGTTAGGGTTAGGGTTAGGGTTAGGGTTAGGGTTAGGGTTAGGGTTAGGGTTAGGGTTAGGGTTAGGGTTAGGGTTAGGGTTAGGGTTAGGGTTAGGGTTAGGGTTAGGGTTAGGGTTAGGGTTAGGGTTAGGGTTAGGGTTAGGGTTAGGGTTAGGGTTAGGGTTAGGGTTAGGGTTAGGGTTAGGGTTAGGGTTAGGGTTAGGGTTAGGGTTAGGGTTAGGGTTAGGGTTAGGGTTAGGGTTAGGGTTAGGGTTAGGGTTAGGGTTAGGGTTAGGGTTAGGGTTAGGGTTAGGGTTAGGGTTAGGGTTAGGGTTAGGGTTAGGGTTAGGGTTAGGGTTAGGGTTAGGGTTAGGGTTAGGGTTAGGGTTAGGGTTAGGGTTAGGGTTAGGGTTAGGGTTAGGGTTAGGGTTAGGGTTAGGGTTAGGGTTAGGGTTAGGGTTAGGGTTAGGGTTAGGGTTAGGGTTAGGGTTAGGGTTAGGGTTAGGGTTAGGGTTAGGGTTAGGGTTAGGGTTAGGGTTAGGGTTAGGGTTAGGGTTAGGGTTAGGGTTAGGGTTAGGGTTAGGGTTAGGGTTAGGGTTAGGGTTAGGGTTAGGGTTAGGGTTAGGGTTAGGGTTAGGGTTAGGGTTAGGGTTAGGGTTAGGGTTAGGGTTAGGGTTAGGGTTAGGGTTAGGGTTAGGGTTAGGGTTAGGGTTAGGGTTAGGGTTAGGGTTAGGGTTAGGGTTAGGGTTAGGGTTAGGGTTAGGGTTAGGGTTAGGGTTAGGGTTAGGGTTAGGGTTAGGGTTAGGGTTAGGGTTAGGGTTAGGGTTAGGGTTAGGGTTAGGGTTAGGGTTAGGGTTAGGGTTAGGGTTAGGGTTAGGGTTAGGGTTAGGGTTAGGGTTAGGGTTAGGGTTAGGGTTAGGGTTAGGGTTAGGGTTAGGGTTAGGGTTAGGGTTAGGGTTAGGGTTAGGGTTAGGGTTAGGGTTAGGGTTAGGGTTAGGGTTAGGGTTAGGGTTAGGGTTAGGGTTAGGGTTAGGGTTAGGGTTAGGGTTAGGGTTAGGGTTAGGGTTAGGGTTAGGGTTAGGGTTAGGGTTAGGGTTAGGGTTAGGGTTAGGGTTAGGGTTAGGGTTAGGGTTAGGGTTAGGGTTAGGGTTAGGGTTAGGGTTAGGGTTAGGGTTAGGGTTAGGGTTAGGGTTAGGGTTAGGGTTAGGGTTAGGGTTAGGGTTAGGGTTAGGGTTAGGGTTAGGGTTAGGGTTAGGGTTAGGGTTAGGGTTAGGGTTAGGGTTAGGGTTAGGGTTAGGGTTAGGGTTAGGGTTAGGGTTAGGGTTAGGGTTAGGGTTAGGGTTAGGGTTAGGGTTAGGGTTAGGGTTAGGGTTAGGGTTAGGGTTAGGGTTAGGGTTAGGGTTAGGGTTAGGGTTAGGGTTAGGGTTAGGGTTAGGGTTAGGGTTAGGGTTAGGGTTAGGGTTAGGGTTAGGGTTAGGGTTAGGGTTAGGGTTAGGGTTAGGGTTAGGGTTAGGGTTAGGGTTAGGGTTAGGGTTAGGGTTAGGGTTAGGGTTAGGGTTAGGGTTAGGGTTAGGGTTAGGGTTAGGGTTAGGGTTAGGGTTAGGGTTAGGGTTAGGGTTAGGGTTAGGGTTAGGGTTAGGGTTAGGGTTAGGGTTAGGGTTAGGGTTAGGGTTAGGGTTAGGGTTAGGGTTAGGGTTAGGGTTAGGGTTAGGGTTAGGGTTAGGGTTAGGGTTAGGGTTAGGGTTAGGGTTAGGGTTAGGGTTAGGGTTAGGGTTAGGGTTAGGGTTAGGGTTAGGGTTAGGGTTAGGGTTAGGGTTAGGGTTAGGGTTAGGGTTAGGGTTAGGGTTAGGGTTAGGGTTAGGGTTAGGGTTAGGGTTAGGGTTAGGGTTAGGGTTAGGGTTAGGGTTAGGGTTAGGGTTAGGGTTAGGGTTAGGGTTAGGGTTAGGGTTAGGGTTAGGGTTAGGGTTAGGGTTAGGGTTAGGGTTAGGGTTAGGGTTAGGGTTAGGGTTAGGGTTAGGGTTAGGGTTAGGGTTAGGGTTAGGGTTAGGGTTAGGGTTAGGGTTAGGGTTAGGGTTAGGGTTAGGGTTAGGGTTAGGGTTAGGGTTAGGGTTAGGGTTAGGGTTAGGGTTAGGGTTAGGGTTAGGGTTAGGGTTAGGGTTAGGGTTAGGGTTAGGGTTAGGGTTAGGGTTAGGGTTAGGGTTAGGGTTAGGGTTAGGGTTAGGGTTA
>NW_026906197.1:475000-570925 GCF_033807715.1 Cololabis saira | reverse complement strand
GAGACCTGCCCCTATAAGGCAACTCTTCCTGGTCCTGACCCCTCTCACCCAAATCTGTAACTGACCTGTTGTCTCTACTACTAATCAAACTTAAACTTGTTCATTGACCTGTTGTCTCCACTATTAATCTAACTTTAGGTGGATAGTACGGTCAAGAGAGCTATGACGACGTGCGCCGGCCTGTGCATTACCTTTGGTCCCTGTAAACCACCGAGTCGACGGACGAGGTGGGGGGATCATCGAGAAACCTGAAAAATCTAACCCTAACCCTAACCCTAACCCTAACCCTAACCCTAACCCTAACTAACCCTAACCCTAACCCTAACCCTAACCCTAACCCTAACTAACCCTAACCCTAACCCTAACCCTAACCCTAACCCTAACCCAGATATGATGTCCAGAACTCTAGAGGAGGTTCCCACTTTTGTACAAACAGATATTTCCAGAAATCTAAGGGTGTTTCCCACATTTTTACAAACAGATATGATTTCCAGAACTCTAAAGGAGGTTCCCACGTTTTTACAAAGACATATTATTTCCAGAACTCTAAGGGAGGTCCCCACAATTTTACAAACACACAGGAACACACCTTTTTTCTCCAGAACTTAAAGGGGAGTTCCCATATTTTTACAAAATAATTTTTCCAGTACTCTGAGGGTGTCTCCATTTTGTTATGAACTTTGTTTTACTAAGGGATGGTGCGGAAATGGAACGGAGAGATGCGGACGACGTGCGCCGGCCAGTGCATTGCCTTTGAACCCTGTAAACTGCCCAGTCGTCGGACCAGGGTAGGGGGTTCATCGAGATAGCATCAAACAACTAACCTGAAAAATCTAACCCTAACCCTAACCCTAACCCGCTGGGTACACCCATTCTGGAGAATCTCAAGGACCACTGGGGCCAGACTAAAGAGTCCAACATTTACCGTCTGTTGTACTTACCCTAACCAGAGGTAAAAGAAATACAAAATCAGTCATCAGAAAGTGAATCAAACAACTCAAAATGACCTGAAACGTGCTCCTAAACACTTTCTTGAGGGTCGTTTTTGGACAAAACACTTAGTGTAATTTTTACACCTTTTCGCGCCCATTCGTTTCCTATGGGGGGACGTTTTGCCCTATATCTCCGGAACGGAACGTCGTAGAGCTTCGACACCCGAATCCGTCGGACATATTTTGGGGTCTAGCTCTCCAACAAGACCAACCCCGAGTCTCTACGACCTTCAGAGGCTGAGATATGAAAGATTTAAACTTTTTTTTTAGATTTTCTCCCACTTCCCAAGGTCGTAGAAGGTCAAGGCTGGGCTCGTTGGAAAGCTAGACCGCCGAATTAGGACTGGTGAAGGTTTCGAAGCTCTAAGACCTTCCTATAAAAAGTTATTCGCGAAAGCTCCCAGGGAGCTTACCTCATTTTACCCCCTTAATCTAACCCTAACCCTAACCCTAACCCTAACCCTAACCCTAACCCTAACCCTAACCCTAACCCTAACCCTAACCCTAACCCTAACCCTAACCCTAACCCTAACCCTAACCCTAACCCTAACCCTAACCCTAACCCTAACCCTAACCCTAACCCTAACCCTAACCCTAACCCTAACCCTAACCCTAACCCTAACCCTAACCCTAACCCTAACCCTAACCCTAACCCTAACCCTAACCCTAACCCTAACCCTAACCCTAACCCTAACCCTAACCCTAACCCTAACCCTAACCCTAACCCTAACCCTAACCCTAACCCTAACCCTAACCCTAACCCTAACCCTAACCCTAACCCTAACCCTAACCCTAACCCTAACCCTAACCCTAACCCTAACCCTAACCCTAACCCTAACCCTAACCCTAACCCTAACCCTAACCCTAACCCTAACCCTAACCCTAACCCTAACCCTAACCCTAACCCTAACCCTAACCCTAACCCTAACCCTAACCCTAACCCTAACCCTAACCCTAACCCTAACCCTAACCCTAACCCTAACCCTAACCCTAACCCTAACCCTAACCCTAACCCTAACCCTAACCCTAACCCTAACCCTAACCCTAACCCTAACCCTAACCCTAACCCTAACCCTAACCCTAACCCTAACCCTAACCCTAACCCTAACCCTAACCCTAACCCTAACCCTAACCCTAACCCTAACCCTAACCCTAACCCTAACCCTAACCCTAACCCTAACCCTAACCCTAACCCTAACCCTAACCCTAACCCTAACCCTAACCCTAACCCTAACCCTAACCCTAACCCTAACCCTAACCCTAACCCTAACCCTAACCCTAACCCTAACCCTAACCCTAACCCTAACCCTAACCCTAACCCTAACCCTAACCTTTTTCACCAAAACACTTAGTCAAATTTCAGGAAATTTTCGCTCCATTCATTTTCAATGCGATACACATTTCCGGTCATAACTTCCGAACGGAAGGTCGTAGAGACTTGGAAACTGCTTCCGTCGAACATAATACGACCACGAGCTTTCCAACGGTACCATCCATGAGCAAATGATCCACTCCTAGCAAAAGTTACAGACCTTTGAACTTGCTTTTCGCTGATTGGACGAGAAGACAAGGTCCCACCCCTTCCTCATTAGTATTACTGGAATCAGGGTACCCGAAAATGGGGGGGTAGCCGAAGTGTAGAGCAAATGATCCACTGTTTAGGGGGTCAAATCAAAGATTCCAAAGTGGCACTCAGCCCCTACCCTAACCCTAACCCTAACCCTAACCCTAACCCTAACCCTAACCCTAACCCTTAAACTCTAACCCTAACCCTAACCCCTGACCCTAACCCTTATCCCAACCACATCCCAGCCTGGATCTACGAAGACGTTCACGACTCCACCCACCACCCTCCTCCTTCTCTCTTTCCCTCGTACTGCGTGGGAGCGAGAGGGGGCAGGATAACGGCCCGTCAAGGCGGGGGAGAGACCTGCCCCTATAAGGCAACTCTCCCTGGTCCTGTCCCCTCTCAACCAGATGTGAAGCCCTCTCAACCAGATGTGGAGCTCCCTCATCCCCACCCTGGACCTGATCCCATCCCAGCCTGGATCTACGAGGACATTCATGACTCCACCCATCACCTCCTCCTTCTTTTACTCCCTCGCTCTGCGTGGGAGTGTGAGAGGGGCAGGATAACGGCCCGTCAAGGCGGGGAAGAGACCTGCCCCTATAAGGCAACTCTTCCTGGTCCTGACCCCTCTCACCCAAATCTGTAACTGACCTGTTGTCTCTACTACTAATCAAACTTAAACTTGTTCATTGACCTGTTGTCTCCACTATTAATCTAACTTTAGGTGGATAGTACGGTCAAGAGAGCTATGACGACGTGCGCCGGCCTGTGCATTACCTTTGGTCCCTGTAAACCACCGAGTCGACGGACGAGGTGGGGGGATCATCGAGAAACCTGAAAAATCTAACCCTAACCCTAACCCTAACCCTAACCCTAACCTAACCTAACCCTAACCCTAACCCTAACCCTAACCCTAACCCTACGACCTTCGGAAGCTGAGATATAAAATATGATTTTTTTTTTTTTTTTTTTAGATTTTCTCCCACTTCCCAAAGTCGTAGAAGGTCGAGGGTGGGCTCGTTGGAAAGCTAGACCCCTAATTATGTCTGACGCGAGCAGGTTCCGAAGCTCTACGACCTTCCTATCAAAAGTTATTAAAAAAAAAAACTTTTTACCCATGATCCTTTGCTCCAATCGCGAAAACGACACCGTTTGCGAAGTAGTTATCACCTAGGAGCCCTATATATACATGCTAGGCTAAGTTATAGCTTGGTTAGCAAGTTTTAGCTTGCTAAGCTAGGCTAAGCTAACTTTGAGCCGGCTCAAAAGTGGCTATTACCCCCTATCCTAACCCTAACCCTAACCCTAACCCTAACCCTAACCCTAACCCTAACCCTAACCCTAACCCTAACCCTAACCCTAACCCTAACCCTAACCCTAACCCTAACCCTAACCCCTAACCCTAACCCTAACCCTAACCCTAACCCTAACCCTAACCCTAACCCTAACCCTAACCCTAACCCTAACCCTAACCCTAACCCTAACCCTTGCCTGAACTCAAACAGTTGACTTAGTGAAAATCTTAGAAAATTTACAAGTATTTTTCCCAAAAAAAGTTTGTTTAATATAGGTACCCATCGACTCCAAATGGCCTGAAACGTGCTCCTAACTTCTTTCTGGGTGAACCTTTTTCACCAAAACACTTGGTCAAATTTCAGGAAATTATCGCTCCATTCATTTTCAATGCGATACACATTTCCGGTCATAACTTCCGAACGGAAGGTCGTAGAGACTTGGAAACTGCTTCCGTCGAACATAATACGACCACGAGCTTTCCAACGGTACCATCCATGAGCAAATGATCCACTCCTAGCAAAAGTTACAGACCTTTGAACTTGCTTTTCGCTGATTGGACGAGAAGACAAGGTCCCACCCCTTCCTCATTAGTATTACTGGAATCAGGGTACCCGAAAATGGGGGGGTAGCCGAAGTGTAGAGCAAATGATCCACTGTTTAGGGGGTCAAATCAAAGATTCCAAAGTGGCACTCTTGCCCTATCCTAACCCTAACCCTAACCCTAACCCTAACCCTAACCCTAACCCTAACCCTAACCCTAACCCTAACCCTGTGCATTACCTTTGGTCCCTGTAAACCACCGAGTCGACGGACGAGGTGGGGGGATCATCGAGAAACCTGAAAAATCTAACCCTAACCCTAACCCTATCCATGAGCAAATGATCCACTCCTAGCAAAAGTTACAGACCTTTGAACTTGCTTTTCGCTGATTGGACGAGAAGACAAGGTCCCACCCCTTCCTCATTAGTATTCCTGGAATCAGGGTACATGAAAATGGGGGGGTAGCCGAAGTGTCAAGCAAATGATCCACTGTTTAGGGGGTCAAATCAAAGATTCCAAAGTGGCACTCTTGCCTAACCCTAACCCTAACCCCTAACCCCTAACCCTAACCCTAACCCCTAACCCTAACCCTAACCCTAACCCTATCTCCTGGGGACTTGCCTGAACTCAAACAGTTGACTTAGTGAAAATCTTAGAAAATTTACAATTATTTTTCCCAAAAGAAGTTTGTTTAATATAGGTACCGATCGACTCCAAATGGTCTGAAACGTGCTCCTAACTACTTTCTGGGTGAACCTTTTTCACCAAAACACTTAGTCAAATTTCAGGAAATTTTCGCTCCATTCATTTTCAATGCGATACACATTTCCGGTCATAACTTCCGAACGGAAGGTCGTAGAGACTTGGAAACTGCTTCCGTCGAACATAATACGACCACGAGCTTTCCAACGGTACCATCCATGAGCAAATGATCCACTCCTAGCAAAAGTTACAGACCTTTGAACTTGCTTTTCGCTGATTGGACGAGAAGACAAGGTCCCACCCCTTCCTCATTAGTATTACTGGAATCAGGGTACCCGAAAATGGGGGGGTAGCCGAAGTGTAGAGCAAATGATCCACTGTTTAGGGGGTCAAATCAAAGATTCCAAAGTGGCACTCAGCCCCTACCCTAACCCTAACCCTAACCCTAACCCTAACCCTAACCCTAACCCTAACCCTTAAACTCTAACCCTAACCCTAACCCCTGACCCTAACCCTTATCCCAACCACATCCCAGCCTGGATCTACGAAGACGTTCACGACTCCACCCACCACCCTCCTCCTTCTCTCTTTCCCTCGTACTGCGTGGGAGCGAGAGGGGGCAGGATAACGGCCCGTCAAGGCGGGGGAGAGACCTGCCCCTATAAGGCAACTCTCCCTGGTCCTGTCCCCTCTCAACCAGATGTGAAGCCCTCTCAACCAGATGTGGAGCTCCCTCATCCCCACCCTGGACCTGATCCCATCCCAGCCTGGATCTACGAGGACATTCATGACTCCACCCATCACCTCCTCCTTCTTTTACTCCCTCGCTCTGCGTGGGAGTGTGAGAGGGGCAGGATAACGGCCCGTCAAGGCGGGGAAGAGACCTGCCCCTATAAGGCAACTCTTCCTGGTCCTGACCCCTCTCACCCAAATCTGTAACTGACCTGTTGTCTCTACTACTAATCAAACTTAAACTTGTTCATTGACCTGTTGTCTCCACTATTAATCTAACTTTAGGTGGATAGTACGGTCAAGAGAGCTATGACGACGTGCGCCGGCCTGTGCATTACCTTTGGTCCCTGTAAACCACCGAGTCGACGGACGAGGTGGGGGGATCATCGAGAAACCTGAAAAATCTAACCCTAACCCTAACCCTAACCCTAACCCTAACCTAACCTAACCCTAACCCTAACCCTAACCCTAACCCTAACCCTACGACCTTCGGAAGCTGAGATATAAAATATGATTTTTTTTTTTTTTTTTTTAGATTTTCTCCCACTTCCCAAAGTCGTAGAAGGTCGAGGGTGGGCTCGTTGGAAAGCTAGACCCCTAATTATGTCTGACGCGAGCAGGTTCCGAAGCTCTACGACCTTCCTATCAAAAGTTATTAAAAAAAAAAACTTTTTACCCATGATCCTTTGCTCCAATCGCGAAAACGACACCGTTTGCGAAGTAGTTATCACCTAGGAGCCCTATATATACATGCTAGGCTAAGTTATAGCTTGGTTAGCAAGTTTTAGCTTGCTAAGCTAGGCTAAGCTAACTTTGAGCCGGCTCAAAAGTGGCTATTACCCCCTATCCTAACCCTAACCCTAACCCTAACCCTAACCCCGAATTAGGTCTGACGCGACCAGGTTTTGAAGCTCTAGGACCTTCCTATCAAAAGTTATTAGCGAATGGGCTATAGCCCATACCTCATTTTACCCCCTTAATCTAACCCTAACCCTAACCCTAACCCTAACCCTCGTCGGACCAGGGTAGGGGGTTCATCGAGATAGCATCAAACAACTAACCCTTTTTCACCAAAACACTTAGTCAAATTTCAGGAACTTTTCGTCAAATTTCACAATTATTTTTCCCAAAAAAAAATTGTTTATAGGTACATATCGACTCCAAATGGCCTAAAACGTGCTCCTAAACACTTTCTGGGGGAACTTTTTTCACCAAAACACTTAGTCAAATTTCAGGAAATTTTCACTCCATTCATTTTCAATGCGATACACATTTCCGGTCATAACTTCCGAACGGAAGGTCGTAGAGACTTGGAAACTGCTTCCGTCGAACATAATACGACCACGAGCTTTCCAACGGTACCATCCATGAGCAAATGATCCACTCCTAGCAAAAGTTACAGACCTTTTAACTTGCTTTTCGCTGATTGGACGAGAAGACAAGGTCCCACCCCTTCCTCATTAGTATTCCTGGAATCAGGGTACATGAAAATGGGGGGGTAGCCGAAGTGTCAAGCAAATGATCCACTGTTTAGGGGGTCAAATCAAAGATTCCAAAGTGGCACTCAGCCCCTATCCTAACCCTAACCCTAACCCTAACCCTAACCCTAACCCTAACCCTAACCCTAACCCTAACCCTAACCCTAACCCTAACCCTAACCCTAACCCTAACCCTAACCCTAACCCTAACCCTAACCCTAACCCTAACCCTAACCCTAACCCTAACCCTAACCCTAACCCTAAAACGTGCTCCTAAACACTTTCTGGGTTAACCTTTTTCACCAAAACACTTAGTCAAATTTCAGGAAATTTTCGCTCCATTCATTTCCAATGCGATACACATTTCCGGTCATAACTTCCGAACGAAAGGTCGTAGAGACTTGGAAACAGCTTCGTTGGAAAGCTAGACCACGAAATAGGTCTGACGCGACCAGGTTTCGAAGCTCTAGGACCTTCCTATCAAAAGTTATTCAAATAAAACACTTTTTACCCATGATCCTTTGCTCCAATCGCGAAAACGACACCGTCAGCCAGGTTTCGATTTGGGCCGGTGGCCCAAAAGTGGCTAAACCCCCCTATCCTAACCCTAACCCTAACCCTAACCCTAACCCTAACCCTAACCCTAACCCTAACCCTAACCCTAACCCTAACCCTAACCCTAACCCTAACCCTAACCCTAACCCTAACCCTAACCCTAACCCTAACCCTAACCCTAACCCTAACCCTAACCCTAACCCTAACCCTAACCCTAACCCTAACCCTAACCCTAACCCTAACCCTAACCCTAACCCTAACCCTAACCCTAACCCTAACCCTAACCCTAACCCTAACCCTAACCCTAACCCTAACCCTAACCCTAACCCTAACCCTAACCCTAACCCTAACCCTAACCCTAACCCTAACCCTAACCCTAACCCTAACCCTAACCCTAACCCTAACCCTAACCCTAACCCTAACCCTAACCCTAACCCTAACCCTAACCCTAACCCTAACCCTAACCCTAACCCTAACCCTAACCCTAACCCTAACCCTAACCCTAACCCTAACCCTAACCCTAACCCTAACCCTAACCCTAACCCTAACCCTAACCCTAACCCTAACCCTAACCCTATTGCACCCACTAGCCACAGACGAAGACACCGGATCCTCCACAATCCGACTGCACGCATAAGGGGTACCCAGTGACCTTGATACACCATACAGCACATCTCACATCAAAACTCTGAAACTATTCAGAGGTCTCGCACCATACGCTACTGACAAAAGTACTTTAGTGCATACGGATCTCAACTGGATGTACGATGTGAGAGTGCAACACTACCTTCTGCGAACTCTGGTAACGCCTACGAGCGTTAGGAGGCAGTAGCGTATTGGTTTCCCGCAGGGAGCCGTTGAACACAAACCCTAACCCTAACCCTAACCCTAACCCTCCTCCGGGTGGGCCGGTTCAGTTCCCCTTACCTAACCCTAACCCTAACCCTAACCCTAACCCATCTCCTGGGGACTTGCCTGAACTCAAACAGTTGACTTAGTGAAAATCTTGGAAAATTTACAAGTATTTTTCCCAAAAAGAGTTTGTTTAAAATAGGTACCTATCGACTCAAAATGGCATGAAACGTGCTCCTAACTACTTTCTGGGTGAACCTTTTTCACCAAAACACTTAGTCAAATTTCAGGAAATTTTCGCTCCATTCATTTTCAATGCGAAACACATTTCCGGTCATAACTTCCGAACGGAAGGTCGTAGAGACTTGGAAACTGCTTCCGTCGAACATAATACGACCACGAGCTTTCCAACGGTACCATCCATGAGCAAATGATCCACTCCTAGCAAAAGTTACAGACCTTTGAACTTGCTTTTCGCTGATTGGACGAGAAGACAAGGTCCCACCCCTTCCTCATTAGTATTACTGGAATCAGGGTACCCGAAAATGGGGGGGTAGCCGAAGTGTAGAGCAAATGATCCACTGTTTAGGGGGTCAAATCAAAGATTCCAAAGTGGCACTCTTGCCCTATCCTAACCCTAACCCTAACCCTAACCCTAACCCTAACCCCTAACCCCTAACCCCTAACCCCTAACCCTAACCCTAACCCTAACCCTAACCCTAACCCTGAAAAATCTAACCCTAACCCTAACCCTAACCCTAACCTAACCCTAACCCTAACCCTAACCCTAACCCTAACCCTAACAGTTGAATTAGTGAAAATCTTGGAAAATTTACAAGTATTTAAAAAAAATAATATATGTTTAAAATAGGTACCTATCGACTCCAAATGGCCTGAAACGTGCTCCTAACTACTTTCTGGGTGAACCTTTTTCACCAAAACACTTAGTCAAATTTCAGGAAATTTTCGCTCCATTCATTTTCAATGCGATACACATTTCCGGTCATAACTTCCGAACGGAAGGTCGTAGAGACTTGGAAACTGCTTCCGTCGAACATAATACGACCACGAGCTTTCCAACGGTACCATCCATGAGCAAATGATCCACTCCTAGCAAAAGTTACAGACCTTTGAACTTGCTTTTCGCTGATTGGACGAGAAGACAAGGTCCCACCCCTTCCTCATTAGTATTCCTGGAATCAAGGTACATGAAAATGGGGGGTAGCCGAAGTGTCAAGCAAATGATCCACTGTTTAGGGGGTCAAATCAAAGATTCCAAAGTGGCACTCAGCCCCTATCCTAACCCTAACCCTAACCCTAACCCTAACCCTAACCCTCTCATATTGCACCCACTAGCCACAGACGAAGACACCGGATCCTCCACAATCCGACTGCACGCATAAGGGGTACCCAGTGACCTTGATACACCATACAGCACATCTCACATCAAAACTCTGAAACTATTCAGAGGTCTCGCACCATACGCTACTGACAAAAGTACTTTAGTGCATACGGATCTCAACTGGATGTACGATGTGAGAGTGCAACACTACCTTCTGCGAACTCTGGTAACGCCTACGAGCGTTAGGAGGCAGTAGCGTATTGGTTTCCCGCAGGGAGCCGTTGAACACAAACCCTAACCCTAACCCTAACCCTAACCCTCCTCCGGGTGGGCCGGTTCAGTTCCCCTTACCTAACCCTAACCCTAACCCTAACCCTAACCCATCTCCTGGGGACTTGCCTGAACTCAAACAGTTGACTTAGTGAAAATCTTGGAAAATTTACAAGTATTTTTCCCAAAAAGAGTTTGTTTAAAATAGGTACCTATCGACTCAAAATGGCATGAAACGTGCTCCTAACTACTTTCTGGGTGAACCTTTTTCACCAAAACACTTAGTCAAATTTCAGGAAATTTTCGCTCCATTCATTTTCAATGCGAAACACATTTCCGGTCATAACTTCCGAACGGAAGGTCGTAGAGACTTGGAAACTGCTTCCGTCGAACATAATACGACCACGAGCTTTCCAACGGTACCATCCATGAGCAAATGATCCACTCCTAGCAAAAGTTACAGACCTTTGAACTTGCTTTTCGCTGATTGGACGAGAAGACAAGGTCCCACCCCTTCCTCATTAGTATTACTGGAATCAGGGTACCCGAAAATGGGGGGGTAGCCGAAGTGTAGAGCAAATGATCCACTGTTTAGGGGGTCAAATCAAAGATTCCAAAGTGGCACTCTTGCCCTATCCTAACCCTAACCCTAACCCTAACCCTAACCCTAACCCTAACCCTAACCCTAACCCTAACCCTGGCACTCTTGCCCTATCCTAACCCTAACCCTAACCCTAACCCTAACCCTAACCCTAACCCCTAACCCCTAACCCCTAACCCCTAACCCTAACCCTAACCCTAACCCTAACCCTGAAAAATCTAACCCTAACCCTAACCCTAACCCTAACCCTAACCTAACCCTAACCCTAACCCTAACCCTAACCCTAACCCTAACCCTAACAGTTGAATTAGTGAAAATCTTGGAAAATTTACAAGTATTTAAAAAAAATAATATATGTTTAAAATAGGTACCTATCGACTCCAAATGGCCTGAAACGTGCTCCTAACTACTTTCTGGGTGAACCTTTTTCACCAAAACACTTAGTCAAATTTCAGGAAATTTTCGCTCCATTCATTTTCAATGCGATACACATTTCCGGTCATAACTTCCGAACGGAAGGTCGTAGAGACTTGGAAACTGCTTCCGTCGAACATAATACGACCACGAGCTTTCCAACGGTACCATCCATGAGCAAATGATCCACTCCTAGCAAAAGTTACAGACCTTTGAACTTGCTTTTCGCTGATTGGACGAGAAGACAAGGTCCCACCCCTTCCTCATTAGTATTCCTGGAATCAAGGTACATGAAAATGGGGGGTAGCCGAAGTGTCAAGCAAATGATCCACTGTTTAGGGGGTCAAATCAAAGATTCCAAAGTGGCACTCAGCCCCTATCCTAACCCTAACCCTAACCCTAACCCTAACCCTAACCCTAACCCCTAACCCTAACCCTAACCCTAACCCTAACCCTAACCCTAACCCTAGCCCACCCTGTGGTGAGGGTGTCTAGTGGTAATGGCCGAAACACCCCGTGATCCCGGGGTTCACTACTGATGATGTGTCCTATAAATAGACTTAAAATAGACATAAAATAGACATAAAATAGAATTTAAAATAAGATTGTTAGACAATTAAAGAAACTAACCTCTACAACAACAAACTCTCCACCCTATCTTAGTGGAGAGTTACAATACTTAAACAACAAAAAAAACTTTCCAACAATGAAATGCTTAAAATACAAGGAAATGCTGCCATTTTTTCCAGAACTCCAAGGAAGATTCATACAGCTTCACAAACAAAGAATTCTTTTTTTATTATTATTTTTTTATATATATTTTTTTATATATTTTTTATTTTTTATTTTTTGAATTTTTTGAATTTTTTGAAAAAATAAAAAAAATAAAGTTTTCTTTCCAGAAACCTAATGGTGGTTCCCACTTTTTTACAAACACATATACACATTATTTCCAGAACTCTAAAGGATGTTCCCACAATTTTTACAAACACATATTATAAGTCTCCACATCTTTGCAAACACATTATTTCCAGAACTCTAAGTGAGGTTCCCACATTTCTACAAACACATATTATGTCCAGAACCTGGAGGGAGGTTCACACGATTTTACAAACACACATGAAACTTTTTTCTCCAAAACATTCTCACATTTTTACAAGGATTTTTTCCAGAATTTCCACTTCTGTATGAACTTTGTTTTTGAAATGGATGGTGAAGAAATGGATCAGAAGAGCCGTGGAGCTGCCCAGTCGTCGGATGAAGGAGGGGATTCTTCGAGGGAGCCTCAACAACTAACCATAACCCTAACCCCAACCCTAACCTTAACCCTAAACCCTAGTCATTACCCTAACCCCTGACCCCTAACCTTAACCCCTAACCCCAACCCCTAACCCTAACCCTTGACCTCTAACCCTAACCTTAACCCCAAACCCTTGCCCTAACCCCAAACCCTAACCCTTAATCATAAACCTAACCCCTGACCCCTAACCTTAACCCTTAACTCTAACCCTAACCCCTGACCCTAACCCTTATCCCAACCACATCCCAGCCTGGATCTACGAAGACATTTACGACTCCACCCACCACCCTCCTCCTTCTTTCTTTCCCTCGTACTGCGTGGGAGCGAGAGGGGGCAGGATAACGGCCCGTCAAGGCGGGGGAGAGACCTGCCCCTATAAGGCAACTCTCCCTGGTCCTGACCCCTCTCAACCAAATGTGGAACTCTCTCAACCAGATGTGGAGCTCCCTCATCCCCACCCTGGACCTGATCCCATCCCAGCCTGGATCTACGAGGACATTCATGACTCCACCCATCACCTCCTCCTTCTTTTACTCCCTCGCTCTGCGTGGGAGTGTGAGAGGGGCAGGATAACGGCCCGTCAAGGCGGGGAAGAGACCTGCCCCTATAAGGCAACTCTTCCTGGTCCTGACCCCTCTCACCCAAATCTGTAATTGACCTGTTGTCTCTCCTCTACTACTAAGCAAACCTAAACTTGTAATTGACCTGTTGTCTCTCTACTACTAATCAAACTTTTAGTGGATAGTACGGTCAAGAGAGCCAAATGGACGACGTGCGCTGGCCTGTCGCATTGCCTTTGGTCCCTGTAAACCACCGAGTCGACGGACGAGGTGGGGGGATCATCGAGAAACCTGAAAAATCTAACCCTAACCCCTAACCCTAACCCCTAACCCCTAACCCTAACCCTAACCCTAACCCTAACCCTAACCCTAACCCTAACCCACTTCCCAAAGTCGTAGAAGGTCGAGGGTGGGCTCGTTGGAAAGCTAGACCCCTAATTATGTCTGACGCGAGCAGGTTCCGAAGCTCTACGACCTTCCTATCAAAAGTTATTCAAAAAAAACACTTTTTACCCATGATCCTTTGCTCCAATCGCGAAAACGACACCGTTTGCGAAGTAGTTATCACCTAGGAGCCCTATATATACATGCTAAGCTAAGTTATAGCTTGGTTAGCAAGTTTTAGCTTGCTAAGCTAGGCTAAGCTAACTTTGAGCCGGCTCAAAAGTGGCTAAACCCCCCTATCCTAACCCTAACCCTAACCCTAACCCTAACCCTAACCCTAACCCTAACCCTAACCCTAACCCTAACCCTAACCCTAACCCTAACCCTAACCCTAACCCTAACCCTAACCCTAACCCTAACCCTAACCCTAACCCTAACCCTAACCCTAACCCTAACCCTAACCCTAACCCTAACCCTAACCCTAACCCTAACCCTAACCCTAACCCTAACCCTAACCCTAACCCTAACCCTAACCCTAACCCTAACCCTAACCCTAACCCTAACCCTAACCCTAACCCTAACCCTAACCCTAACCCTAACCCTAACCCTAACCCTAACCCTAACCCTAACCCTAACCCTAACCCTAACCCTAACCCTAACCCTAACCCTAACCCTAACCCTAACCCTAACCCTAACCCTAACCCTAACCCTAACCCTAACCCTAACCCTAACCCTAACCCTAACCCTAACCCTAACCCTAACCCTAACCCTAACCCTAACCCTAACCCTAAACCCTAACCCTAACCCTAACCCTAACCCTAACCCTAACCCTAACCCTAACCCTAACCCTAACCCTAACCCTAACCCTAACCCTAACCCTAACCCTAACCCTAACCCTAACCCTAACCCTAACCCTAACCCTAACCCTAACCCTAACCCTAACCCTAACCCTAACCCTAACCCTAACCCTAACCCTAACCCTAACCCTAACCCTAACCCTAACCCTAACCCTAACCCTAACCCTAACCCTGACTCCAAATGGCCTGAAACGTGCTCCTAACTACTTTCTGGGTGAACCTTTTTCACCAAAACACTTAGTCAAATTTCAGGAAATTTTCGTCAAATTTCACAATTATTTTTTCCCAAAAAAACTTTGTTTATAGGTACGTATCGACTCCAAATGGCCTAAAACGTGCTCCTAAACACTTTCTGGGGGAACTTTTTTCACCAAAACACTTAGTCAAATTTCAGGAAATTATCGCTCCATTCATTTTCAATGCGATACACATTTCCGGTCATAACTTCCGAACGGAAGGTCGTAGAGACTTGGAAACTGCTTCCGTCGAACATAATACGACCACGAGCTTTCCAACGGTACCATCCATGAGCAAATGATCCACTCCTAGCAAAAGTTACAGACCTTTGAACTTGCTTTTCGCTGATTGGACGAGAAGACAAGGTCCCACCCCTTCCTCATTAGTATTACTGGAATCAGGGTACCCGAAAATGGGGGGGTAGCCGAAGTGTAGAGCAAATGATCCACTGTTTAGGGGGTCAAATCAAAGATTCCAAAGTGGCACTCTTGCCCTAACCCTAACCCTAACCCTAACCCTAACCCTAACCCTAACCCTAACCCTAGGGGATCAGTCCCCTAACCCTAACCCTAACCCTAACCCTGAAAATTTACAAGTATTTTTCCCAAAAGAAGTTTGTTTAATATAGGTACCTATCGACTCCAAATGGCCTGAAACGTGCTCCTAACTACTTTCTGGGTGAACCTTTTTCACCAAAACACTTAGTCAAATTTCAGGAAATTTTCGTCAAATTTCACAATTATTTTTTCCCAAAAAAACTTTGTTTATAGGTACGTATCGACTCCAAATGGCCTAAAACGTGCTCCTAAACACTTTCTGGGGGAACTTTTTTCACCAAAACACAGTCAAATTTCAGGAAATTATCGCTCCATTCATTTTCAATGCGATACACATTTCCGGTCATAACTTCCGAACGGAAGGTCGTAGAGACTTGGAAACTGCTTCCGTCGAACATAATACGACCACGAGCTTTCCAACGGTACCATCCATGAGCAAATGATCCACTCCTAGCAAAAGTTACAGACCTTTGAACTTGCTTTTCGCTGATTGGACGAGAAGACAAGGTCCCACCCCTTCCTCATTAGTATTACTGGAATCAGGGTACCCGAAAATGGGGGGGTAGCCGAAGTGTAGAGCAAATGATCCACTGTTTAGGGGGTCAAATCAAAGATTCCAAAGTGGCACTCTTGCCCTATCCTAACCCTAACCCTAACCCTAACCCTAACCCTAACCCTAACCCTAACCCTACCCTAACCCTAACCCTAACCCTAACCCTAACCCTAACCCTGACCACGAGCTTTCCAACGGTACCATCCATTAGCAAATGATCCACTCCTAGCAAAAGTTACAGACCTTTGAACTTGCTTTTCGCTGATTGGACGAGAAGACAAGGTCCCACCCCTTCCTCATTAGTATTACTGGAATCAGGGTACCCGAAAATGGGGGGGTAGCCGAAGTGTAGAGCAAATGATCCACTGTTTAGGGGGTCAAATCAAAGATTCCAAAGTGGCACTCTTGCCTTATCCTAACCCTAACCCTAACCCTAACCCTAACCCTAACCCTAACCCAAATGGCCTGAAACGTGCTCCTAACTACTTTCTGGGTGAACCTTTTTCACCAAAACACTTAGTCAAATTTCAGGAAATTATCGCTCCATTCATTTTCAATGCGATACACATTTCCGGTCATAACTTCCGAACGGAAGGTCGTAGAGACTTGGAAACTGCTTCGTTGGAAAGCTAGACCCCGAAATAGGTCTGACGCGACCAGGTTTCGAAGCTCTAGGACCTTCCTATCAAAAGTTATTTAAAAAAAACACTTTTTACCCATGATCCTTTGCTCCAATCGCGAAAACGACACCGTCAGCCAGGTTTTGATTTGGGCTGGTGGCCCAAAGGTGGCTTTTACCCCCTATCCTAACCCTAAGTGTAGAGCAAATGATCCACTGTTTAGGGGGTCAAATCAAAGATTCCAAAGTGGCACTCAGCCCCTATCCTAACCCTAACCCTAACCCTAACCCTAACCCTAACCCTAACCCTAGTTTGTTTAATATAGGTACCTATCGACTCCAAATGGCCTGAAACGTGCTCGTAACTACTTTCTGGGTGAACCTTTTTCACCAAAACACTTAGTCAAATTTCAGGAAATTTTCGCTCCATTCATTTCCAATGCGATACACATTTCCGGTCATAACTTCCGAACGGAAGGTCGTAGAGACTTGGAAACTGCTTCCGTCGAACATAATACGACCACGAGCTTTCCAACGGTACCATCCATGAGCAAATGATCCACTCCTAGCAAAAGTTACAGACCTTTGAACTTGCTTTTCGCTGATTGGACGAGAAGACAAGGTCCCACCCCTTCCTCATTAGTATTACTGGAATCAGGGTACCCGAAAATGGGGGGGTAGCCGAAGTGTAGAGCAAATGATCCACTGTTTAGGGGGTCAAATCAAAGATTCCAAAGTGGCACTCAGCCCCTATCCTAACCCTAACCCTAACCCTAACCCTAACCCTAACCCTAACCCTAACCCTAACCCTAACCCTAACCCTAACCCTAACCCTAACCCTAACCCTAACCCTAACCCTAACCCTAACCCTAACCCTAACCCTAACCCTAACCCTAACCCTAACCCTAACCCTAACCCTAACCCTAACCCTAACCCTAACCCTAACCCTAACCCTAACCCTAACCCTAACCCTAACCCTAACCCTAACCCTAACCCTAACCCTAACCCCTAACCCTAACCCTAACCCTAACCCTAACCCTAACCCTAACCCTAACCCTAACCCTAACCCTAACCCTAACCCTAACCCTAACCCTAACCCTTGCCTGAACTCAAACAGTTGACTTAGTGAAAATCTTAGAAAATTTACAAGTATTTTTCCCAAAAAAAGTTTGTTTAATATAGGTACCCATCGACTCCAAATGGCCTGAAACGTGCTCCTAACTTCTTTCTGGGTGAACCTTTTTCACCAAAACACTTGGTCAAATTTCAGGAAATTATCGCTCCATTCATTTTCAATGCGATACACATTTCCGGTCATAACTTCCGAACGGAAGGTCGTAGAGACTTGGAAACTGCTTCCGTCGAACATAATACGACCACGAGCTTTCCAACGGTACCATCCATGAGCAAATGATCCACTCCTAGCAAAAGTTACAGACCTTTGAACTTGCTTTTCGCTGATTGGACGAGAAGACAAGGTCCCACCCCTTCCTCATTAGTATTACTGGAATCAGGGTACCCGAAAATGGGGGGGTAGCCGAAGTGTAGAGCAAATGATCCACTGTTTAGGGGGTCAAATCAAAGATTCCAAAGTGGCACTCTTGCCCTATCCTAACCCTAACCCTAACCCTAACCCTAACCCTAACCCTAACCCTAACCCTAACCCTAACCCTAACCCTGTGCATTACCTTTGGTCCCTGTAAACCACCGAGTCGACGGACGAGGTGGGGGGATCATCGAGAAACCTGAAAAATCTAACCCTAACCCTAACCCTATCCATGAGCAAATGATCCACTCCTAGCAAAAGTTACAGACCTTTGAACTTGCTTTTCGCTGATTGGACGAGAAGACAAGGTCCCACCCCTTCCTCATTAGTATTCCTGGAATCAGGGTACATGAAAATGGGGGGGTAGCCGAAGTGTCAAGCAAATGATCCACTGTTTAGGGGGTCAAATCAAAGATTCCAAAGTGGCACTCTTGCCTAACCCTAACCCTAACCCCTAACCCCTAACCCTAACCCTAACCCCTAACCCTAACCCTAACCCTAACCCTATCTCCTGGGGACTTGCCTGAACTCAAACAGTTGACTTAGTGAAAATCTTAGAAAATTTACAATTATTTTTCCCAAAAGAAGTTTGTTTAATATAGGTACCGATCGACTCCAAATGGTCTGAAACGTGCTCCTAACTACTTTCTGGGTGAACCTTTTTCACCAAAACACTTAGTCAAATTTCAGGAAATTTTCGCTCCATTCATTTTCAATGCGATACACATTTCCGGTCATAACTTCCGAACGGAAGGTCGTAGAGACTTGGAAACTGCTTCCGTCGAACATAATACGACCACGAGCTTTCCAACGGTACCATCCATGAGCAAATGATCCACTCCTAGCAAAAGTTACAGACCTTTGAACTTGCTTTTCGCTGATTGGACGAGAAGACAAGGTCCCACCCCTTCCTCATTAGTATTACTGGAATCAGGGTACCCGAAAATGGGGGGGTAGCCGAAGTGTAGAGCAAATGATCCACTGTTTAGGGGGTCAAATCAAAGATTCCAAAGTGGCACTCAGCCCCTACCCTAACCCTAACCCTAACCCTAACCCTAACCCTAACCCTAACCCTAACCCTTAAACTCTAACCCTAACCCTAACCCCTGACCCTAACCCTTATCCCAACCACATCCCAGCCTGGATCTACGAAGACGTTCACGACTCCACCCACCACCCTCCTCCTTCTCTCTTTCCCTCGTACTGCGTGGGAGCGAGAGGGGGCAGGATAACGGCCCGTCAAGGCGGGGGAGAGACCTGCCCCTATAAGGCAACTCTCCCTGGTCCTGTCCCCTCTCAACCAGATGTGAAGCCCTCTCAACCAGATGTGGAGCTCCCTCATCCCCACCCTGGACCTGATCCCATCCCAGCCTGGATCTACGAGGACATTCATGACTCCACCCATCACCTCCTCCTTCTTTTACTCCCTCGCTCTGCGTGGGAGTGTGAGAGGGGCAGGATAACGGCCCGTCAAGGCGGGGAAGAGACCTGCCCCTATAAGGCAACTCTTCCTGGTCCTGACCCCTCTCACCCAAATCTGTAACTGACCTGTTGTCTCTACTACTAATCAAACTTAAACTTGTTCATTGACCTGTTGTCTCCACTATTAATCTAACTTTAGGTGGATAGTACGGTCAAGAGAGCTATGACGACGTGCGCCGGCCTGTGCATTACCTTTGGTCCCTGTAAACCACCGAGTCGACGGACGAGGTGGGGGGATCATCGAGAAACCTGAAAAATCTAACCCTAACCCTAACCCTAACCCTAACCCTAACCTAACCTAACCCTAACCCTAACCCTAACCCTAACCCTAACCCTACGACCTTCGGAAGCTGAGATATAAAATATGATTTTTTTTTTTTTTTTTTTAGATTTTCTCCCACTTCCCAAAGTCGTAGAAGGTCGAGGGTGGGCTCGTTGGAAAGCTAGACCCCTAATTATGTCTGACGCGAGCAGGTTCCGAAGCTCTACGACCTTCCTATCAAAAGTTATTAAAAAAAAAAACTTTTTACCCATGATCCTTTGCTCCAATCGCGAAAACGACACCGTTTGCGAAGTAGTTATCACCTAGGAGCCCTATATATACATGCTAGGCTAAGTTATAGCTTGGTTAGCAAGTTTTAGCTTGCTAAGCTAGGCTAAGCTAACTTTGAGCCGGCTCAAAAGTGGCTATTACCCCCTATCCTAACCCTAACCCTAACCCTAACCCTAACCCTAACCCTAACCCTAACCCTAACCCTAACCCTAACCCTAACCCTAACCCTAACCCTAACCCTAACCCTAACCCTAACCCCTAACCCTAACCCTAACCCTAACCCTAACCCTAACCCTAACCCTAACCCTAACCCTAACCCTAACCCTAACCCTAACCCTAACCCTAACCCTTGCCTGAACTCAAACAGTTGACTTAGTGAAAATCTTAGAAAATTTACAAGTATTTTTCCCAAAAAAAGTTTGTTTAATATAGGTACCCATCGACTCCAAATGGCCTGAAACGTGCTCCTAACTTCTTTCTGGGTGAACCTTTTTCACCAAAACACTTGGTCAAATTTCAGGAAATTATCGCTCCATTCATTTTCAATGCGATACACATTTCCGGTCATAACTTCCGAACGGAAGGTCGTAGAGACTTGGAAACTGCTTCCGTCGAACATAATACGACCACGAGCTTTCCAACGGTACCATCCATGAGCAAATGATCCACTCCTAGCAAAAGTTACAGACCTTTGAACTTGCTTTTCGCTGATTGGACGAGAAGACAAGGTCCCACCCCTTCCTCATTAGTATTACTGGAATCAGGGTACCCGAAAATGGGGGGGTAGCCGAAGTGTAGAGCAAATGATCCACTGTTTAGGGGGTCAAATCAAAGATTCCAAAGTGGCACTCTTGCCCTATCCTAACCCTAACCCTAACCCTAACCCTAACCCTAACCCTAACCCTAACCCTAACCCTAACCCTAACCCTGTGCATTACCTTTGGTCCCTGTAAACCACCGAGTCGACGGACGAGGTGGGGGGATCATCGAGAAACCTGAAAAATCTAACCCTAACCCTAACCCTATCCATGAGCAAATGATCCACTCCTAGCAAAAGTTACAGACCTTTGAACTTGCTTTTCGCTGATTGGACGAGAAGACAAGGTCCCACCCCTTCCTCATTAGTATTCCTGGAATCAGGGTACATGAAAATGGGGGGGTAGCCGAAGTGTCAAGCAAATGATCCACTGTTTAGGGGGTCAAATCAAAGATTCCAAAGTGGCACTCTTGCCTAACCCTAACCCTAACCCCTAACCCCTAACCCTAACCCTAACCCCTAACCCTAACCCTAACCCTAACCCTATCTCCTGGGGACTTGCCTGAACTCAAACAGTTGACTTAGTGAAAATCTTAGAAAATTTACAATTATTTTTCCCAAAAGAAGTTTGTTTAATATAGGTACCGATCGACTCCAAATGGTCTGAAACGTGCTCCTAACTACTTTCTGGGTGAACCTTTTTCACCAAAACACTTAGTCAAATTTCAGGAAATTTTCGCTCCATTCATTTTCAATGCGATACACATTTCCGGTCATAACTTCCGAACGGAAGGTCGTAGAGACTTGGAAACTGCTTCCGTCGAACATAATACGACCACGAGCTTTCCAACGGTACCATCCATGAGCAAATGATCCACTCCTAGCAAAAGTTACAGACCTTTGAACTTGCTTTTCGCTGATTGGACGAGAAGACAAGGTCCCACCCCTTCCTCATTAGTATTACTGGAATCAGGGTACCCGAAAATGGGGGGGTAGCCGAAGTGTAGAGCAAATGATCCACTGTTTAGGGGGTCAAATCAAAGATTCCAAAGTGGCACTCAGCCCCTACCCTAACCCTAACCCTAACCCTAACCCTAACCCTAACCCTAACCCTAACCCTTAAACTCTAACCCTAACCCTAACCCCTGACCCTAACCCTTATCCCAACCACATCCCAGCCTGGATCTACGAAGACGTTCACGACTCCACCCACCACCCTCCTCCTTCTCTCTTTCCCTCGTACTGCGTGGGAGCGAGAGGGGGCAGGATAACGGCCCGTCAAGGCGGGGGAGAGACCTGCCCCTATAAGGCAACTCTCCCTGGTCCTGTCCCCTCTCAACCAGATGTGAAGCCCTCTCAACCAGATGTGGAGCTCCCTCATCCCCACCCTGGACCTGATCCCATCCCAGCCTGGATCTACGAGGACATTCATGACTCCACCCATCACCTCCTCCTTCTTTTACTCCCTCGCTCTGCGTGGGAGTGTGAGAGGGGCAGGATAACGGCCCGTCAAGGCGGGGAAGAGACCTGCCCCTATAAGGCAACTCTTCCTGGTCCTGACCCCTCTCACCCAAATCTGTAACTGACCTGTTGTCTCTACTACTAATCAAACTTAAACTTGTTCATTGACCTGTTGTCTCCACTATTAATCTAACTTTAGGTGGATAGTACGGTCAAGAGAGCTATGACGACGTGCGCCGGCCTGTGCATTACCTTTGGTCCCTGTAAACCACCGAGTCGACGGACGAGGTGGGGGGATCATCGAGAAACCTGAAAAATCTAACCCTAACCCTAACCCTAACCCTAACCCTAACCTAACCTAACCCTAACCCTAACCCTAACCCTAACCCTAACCCTACGACCTTCGGAAGCTGAGATATAAAATATGATTTTTTTTTTTTTTTTTTTAGATTTTCTCCCACTTCCCAAAGTCGTAGAAGGTCGAGGGTGGGCTCGTTGGAAAGCTAGACCCCTAATTATGTCTGACGCGAGCAGGTTCCGAAGCTCTACGACCTTCCTATCAAAAGTTATTAAAAAAAAAAACTTTTTACCCATGATCCTTTGCTCCAATCGCGAAAACGACACCGTTTGCGAAGTAGTTATCACCTAGGAGCCCTATATATACATGCTAGGCTAAGTTATAGCTTGGTTAGCAAGTTTTAGCTTGCTAAGCTAGGCTAAGCTAACTTTGAGCCGGCTCAAAAGTGGCTATTACCCCCTATCCTAACCCTAACCCTAACCCTAACCCTAACCCCGAATTAGGTCTGACGCGACCAGGTTTTGAAGCTCTAGGACCTTCCTATCAAAAGTTATTAGCGAATGGGCTATAGCCCATACCTCATTTTACCCCCTTAATCTAACCCTAACCCTAACCCTAACCCTAACCCTCGTCGGACCAGGGTAGGGGGTTCATCGAGATAGCATCAAACAACTAACCCTTTTTCACCAAAACACTTAGTCAAATTTCAGGAACTTTTCGTCAAATTTCACAATTATTTTTCCCAAAAAAAAATTGTTTATAGGTACATATCGACTCCAAATGGCCTAAAACGTGCTCCTAAACACTTTCTGGGGGAACTTTTTTCACCAAAACACTTAGTCAAATTTCAGGAAATTTTCACTCCATTCATTTTCAATGCGATACACATTTCCGGTCATAACTTCCGAACGGAAGGTCGTAGAGACTTGGAAACTGCTTCCGTCGAACATAATACGACCACGAGCTTTCCAACGGTACCATCCATGAGCAAATGATCCACTCCTAGCAAAAGTTACAGACCTTTTAACTTGCTTTTCGCTGATTGGACGAGAAGACAAGGTCCCACCCCTTCCTCATTAGTATTCCTGGAATCAGGGTACATGAAAATGGGGGGGTAGCCGAAGTGTCAAGCAAATGATCCACTGTTTAGGGGGTCAAATCAAAGATTCCAAAGTGGCACTCAGCCCCTATCCTAACCCTAACCCTAACCCTAACCCTAACCCTAACCCTAACCCTAACCCTAACCCTAACCCTAACCCTAACCCTAACCCTAACCCTAACCCTAACCCTAACCCTAACCCTAACCCTAACCCTAACCCTAACCCTAACCCTAACCCTAACCCTAAAACGTGCTCCTAAACACTTTCTGGGTTAACCTTTTTCACCAAAACACTTAGTCAAATTTCAGGAAATTTTCGCTCCATTCATTTCCAATGCGATACACATTTCCGGTCATAACTTCCGAACGAAAGGTCGTAGAGACTTGGAAACAGCTTCGTTGGAAAGCTAGACCACGAAATAGGTCTGACGCGACCAGGTTTCGAAGCTCTAGGACCTTCCTATCAAAAGTTATTCAAATAAAACACTTTTTACCCATGATCCTTTGCTCCAATCGCGAAAACGACACCGTCAGCCAGGTTTCGATTTGGGCCGGTGGCCCAAAAGTGGCTAAACCCCCCTATCCTAACCCTAACCCTAACCCTAACCCTAACCCTAACCCTAACCCTAACCCTAACCCTAACCCTAACCCTAACCCTAACCCTAACCCTAACCCTAACCCTAACCCTAACCCTAACCCTAACCCTAACCCTAACCCTAACCCTAACCCTAACCCTAACCCTAACCCTAACCCTAACCCTAACCCTAACCCTAACCCTAACCCTAACCCTAACCCTAACCCTAACCCTAACCCTAACCCTAACCCTAACCCTAACCCTAACCCTAACCCTAACCCTAACCCTAACCCTAACCCTAACCCTAACCCTAACCCTAACCCTAACCCTAACCCTAACCCTAACCCTAACCCTAACCCTAACCCTAACCCTAACCCTAACCCTAACCCTAACCCTAACCCTAACCCTAACCCTAACCCTAACCCTAACCCTAACCCTAACCCTAACCCTAACCCTAACCCTATTGCACCCACTAGCCACAGACGAAGACACCGGATCCTCCACAATCCGACTGCACGCATAAGGGGTACCCAGTGACCTTGATACACCATACAGCACATCTCACATCAAAACTCTGAAACTATTCAGAGGTCTCGCACCATACGCTACTGACAAAAGTACTTTAGTGCATACGGATCTCAACTGGATGTACGATGTGAGAGTGCAACACTACCTTCTGCGAACTCTGGTAACGCCTACGAGCGTTAGGAGGCAGTAGCGTATTGGTTTCCCGCAGGGAGCCGTTGAACACAAACCCTAACCCTAACCCTAACCCTAACCCTCCTCCGGGTGGGCCGGTTCAGTTCCCCTTACCTAACCCTAACCCTAACCCTAACCCTAACCCATCTCCTGGGGACTTGCCTGAACTCAAACAGTTGACTTAGTGAAAATCTTGGAAAATTTACAAGTATTTTTCCCAAAAAGAGTTTGTTTAAAATAGGTACCTATCGACTCAAAATGGCATGAAACGTGCTCCTAACTACTTTCTGGGTGAACCTTTTTCACCAAAACACTTAGTCAAATTTCAGGAAATTTTCGCTCCATTCATTTTCAATGCGAAACACATTTCCGGTCATAACTTCCGAACGGAAGGTCGTAGAGACTTGGAAACTGCTTCCGTCGAACATAATACGACCACGAGCTTTCCAACGGTACCATCCATGAGCAAATGATCCACTCCTAGCAAAAGTTACAGACCTTTGAACTTGCTTTTCGCTGATTGGACGAGAAGACAAGGTCCCACCCCTTCCTCATTAGTATTACTGGAATCAGGGTACCCGAAAATGGGGGGGTAGCCGAAGTGTAGAGCAAATGATCCACTGTTTAGGGGGTCAAATCAAAGATTCCAAAGTGGCACTCTTGCCCTATCCTAACCCTAACCCTAACCCTAACCCTAACCCTAACCCCTAACCCCTAACCCCTAACCCCTAACCCTAACCCTAACCCTAACCCTAACCCTAACCCTGAAAAATCTAACCCTAACCCTAACCCTAACCCTAACCTAACCCTAACCCTAACCCTAACCCTAACCCTAACCCTAACAGTTGAATTAGTGAAAATCTTGGAAAATTTACAAGTATTTAAAAAAAATAATATATGTTTAAAATAGGTACCTATCGACTCCAAATGGCCTGAAACGTGCTCCTAACTACTTTCTGGGTGAACCTTTTTCACCAAAACACTTAGTCAAATTTCAGGAAATTTTCGCTCCATTCATTTTCAATGCGATACACATTTCCGGTCATAACTTCCGAACGGAAGGTCGTAGAGACTTGGAAACTGCTTCCGTCGAACATAATACGACCACGAGCTTTCCAACGGTACCATCCATGAGCAAATGATCCACTCCTAGCAAAAGTTACAGACCTTTGAACTTGCTTTTCGCTGATTGGACGAGAAGACAAGGTCCCACCCCTTCCTCATTAGTATTCCTGGAATCAAGGTACATGAAAATGGGGGGTAGCCGAAGTGTCAAGCAAATGATCCACTGTTTAGGGGGTCAAATCAAAGATTCCAAAGTGGCACTCAGCCCCTATCCTAACCCTAACCCTAACCCTAACCCTAACCCTAACCCTCTCATATTGCACCCACTAGCCACAGACGAAGACACCGGATCCTCCACAATCCGACTGCACGCATAAGGGGTACCCAGTGACCTTGATACACCATACAGCACATCTCACATCAAAACTCTGAAACTATTCAGAGGTCTCGCACCATACGCTACTGACAAAAGTACTTTAGTGCATACGGATCTCAACTGGATGTACGATGTGAGAGTGCAACACTACCTTCTGCGAACTCTGGTAACGCCTACGAGCGTTAGGAGGCAGTAGCGTATTGGTTTCCCGCAGGGAGCCGTTGAACACAAACCCTAACCCTAACCCTAACCCTAACCCTCCTCCGGGTGGGCCGGTTCAGTTCCCCTTACCTAACCCTAACCCTAACCCTAACCCTAACCCATCTCCTGGGGACTTGCCTGAACTCAAACAGTTGACTTAGTGAAAATCTTGGAAAATTTACAAGTATTTTTCCCAAAAAGAGTTTGTTTAAAATAGGTACCTATCGACTCAAAATGGCATGAAACGTGCTCCTAACTACTTTCTGGGTGAACCTTTTTCACCAAAACACTTAGTCAAATTTCAGGAAATTTTCGCTCCATTCATTTTCAATGCGAAACACATTTCCGGTCATAACTTCCGAACGGAAGGTCGTAGAGACTTGGAAACTGCTTCCGTCGAACATAATACGACCACGAGCTTTCCAACGGTACCATCCATGAGCAAATGATCCACTCCTAGCAAAAGTTACAGACCTTTGAACTTGCTTTTCGCTGATTGGACGAGAAGACAAGGTCCCACCCCTTCCTCATTAGTATTACTGGAATCAGGGTACCCGAAAATGGGGGGGTAGCCGAAGTGTAGAGCAAATGATCCACTGTTTAGGGGGTCAAATCAAAGATTCCAAAGTGGCACTCTTGCCCTATCCTAACCCTAACCCTAACCCTAACCCTAACCCTAACCCTAACCCTAACCCTAACCCTAACCCTAACCCTAACCCTAACCCTAACCCTAACCCTAACCCTAACCCTAACCCTAACCCTAACCCTAACCCTAACCCTAACCCTAACCCTAACCCTAACCCTAACCCTAACCCTAACCCTAACCCTAACCCTAACCCTAACCCTAACCCTAACCCTAACCCTAACCCTAACCCTAACCCTAACCCTAACCCTAACCCTAACCCTAACCCTAACCCTAACCCTAACCCTAACCCTAACCCTAACCCTAACCCTAACCCTAACCCTAACCCTAACCCTAACCCTAACCCTAACCCTAACCCTAACCCTAACCCTAACCCTAACCCTAACCCTAACCCTAACCCTAACCCTAACCCTAACCCTAACCCTAACCCTAACCCTAACCCTAACCCTAACCCTAACCCTAACCCTAACCCTAACCCTAACCCTAACCCTAACCCTAACCCTAACCCTAACCCTAACCCTAACCCTAACCCTAACCCTAACCCCTAACCCTAACCCTAACCCTAACCCTAACCCTAACCCTAACCCTAACCCTAACCCTAACCCTAACCCTAACCCTAACCCTAACCCTAACCCTAACCCTAACCCTAACCCTAACCCTAACCCTAACCCTAACCCTAACCCTAACCCTAACCCTAACCCTAACCCTAACCCTAACCCTAACCCTAACCCTAACCCTAACCCTAACCCTAACCCTAACCCTAACCCTAACCCTAACCCTAACCCTAACCCTAACCCTAACCCTAACCCTAACCCTAACCCTAACCCTAACCCTAACCCTAACCCTAACCCTAACCCTAACCCTAACCCTAACCCTAACCCTAACCCTAACCCTAACCCTAACCCTAACCCTAACCCTAACCCTAACCCTAACCCTAACCCTAACCCTAACCCTAACCCTAACCCTAACCCTAACCCTAACCCTAACCCTAACCCTAACCCTAACCCTAACCCTTAACTGTGAAATGGTTTACTTAAGTTAATAAATGGTGTAAAATAAGGATATTACGAACTATTGCATCATACAGGAAGTAAAAACGGCCCAAAAAATCTTTCCCAAAAGGCCATTGCGGGTATTTTACGGACACTAATATCAACTAAAAGTACTTATTACTATAATTAACTATCATTTAACTATATAATTGTGTAATTAAATAAACATAGCGATCTTATAACGTCTTTTAAACCAAAATAAAATTAAAAACTGGAAAATTAAGAATAAATCAATTTTAGGCAACCATTGATTCTGAATGGCTTCTTGGAGTATAAGTACCCCCTGAGGACCTTACAACGGCAACTGAGGGGTGGAGATACTGGACCCACTTTGGTGAGTACCCTTACACATTCTCCCCTCTCCCCTAGAATCCTGGGGTCGTGCGGTGTATGGTGGCACAGGATTCTAGTAAGCACTCCAGGGGTTTTGCGTTGTATGGAACACTGGAGTTGCTTTTCCCAAGTCCTGGGGCTGTGCGGTGTATGGAGCACAGGACTTGTCTCAGCTCTCCTGGGGTTGTGCGTTGTATGGAACGCAGGAGATGCTCTCGTTGTCCTGAGCGGTGCTTGGGTTGAACTGGAAGGCAGCAGCTCGCTGCGGCTGGTCCAGTTCTTTACCCAACTGGGGACTGATGGGAAGGCAGCAGCTCGCTGCGGCTGGTCCCATTGGCTCCTGGTGAAGCACCAGGGCACGGGGGGCCGTAATGGCCTGGAGAGAGCTTGGAAGGCAGCAGCTCGCTGCGGCTGGTCCTATGCTCTCCCCGGGGGGGCCCCCTAATCCCCAACTTGGGACTGAAAAACGAGTGGCTCTGGGGGGGCCTGGAAGGCAGCAGCTTGCTGCGGCTGGTCCAGTGCTCTGCCCGGCCGGGAACCGATGGGAAGGCAGCAGCTCGCTGCGGCTGGTCCTATGGTGTCCCGGGGGGCCTCTCGGGAAAGTCCTGGGCTCGTGACGGATGAGCAGCGAGAGCGCTGGGTCTCACTCTAGGTCTCTACAATCCAGATGAGGATCAACCTTCAGCTACAGGTCCACTTGGCCTAGACTGGAGTAACTAACTGTGTCAACAACTGGTCTAGGGCGAGTGGACGGTAAGTATGCGGCCCCCCTGGGTTCCGACTCTAGGAACAGCACGCAGGGTGTGGTGGTCCAGGGCATCAGGACCTTCTACGTCGCCCAGTTTTCTATGGGAGTTAGTCCCGCCCATGCACAGACCATTGCACTACACACGAAAAAATTGGAAAAAACCCACCAACTTTTAATTGGACTCTTTCAAATTGTCATCCTCCCCCTAAATTCACATCCCCTAGCCCGGCTTAGGTGGCTAGGCCGTGGATGCAACGGGACCTAGTCAAGTATCCGACCAGCCTGGAACAAGATTTTGAAGAATGCCATGGGACCGTTTTTAGGTCCTATGACACTGGGAATTACCCGGACCCCAACCCGATTATCGTTACTACCGAAAAAATGCCGATCCATCTTTTAGTATTAAACCGACTTAACCTAACCTGCCCAACTGGGGACTGATGGGAAGGCAGCAGCTCGCTGCGGCTGGTCCCATTGGCTCCCGGAGAAAGCACCAGGGCACGGGGGGCCGTAACGACCTGGGATGAGCTGGGAAGGCAGCAGCTCGCTGCGGCTGGTCCTATGCTCTCCCCCGGGGGGGCCCCTTAATCCCTTACTTGTTAATCCCCTACTTATTAACCCTAACTATATTAGGATGTTTAGATAATAATGACCAAACCAGGAATAAAAACTCCAACTTTGAACTCAACCTTAAACACAATAAACAACTAATACTTTTCACATATGATAGTAATAATATAAAAATCGTAGTTATTACAAGAAAAACGCAGATCCAAAGAAAGAAAAAAATGTATGGGACACAATAACATTAGAATAATAATTGTCTTAATCACCGCAATCACAAAATGCAAAGACCAAACTATAGTATTTTGCCGGCTTAACTAAGAACCTAACAAAGAACCTAATTCCAGCACTAATCCTAATTACATTAGGACAGCTAGATAAAAAGGACCAAAAACCGAAAATGAAATTCCAACCTTAGATTTGTCCTCAAACACGATGATTAATGATGACTAATAACGGGAATAACTAATAACTAACCCTAACTAACTAACAACTAAAACGATGACTAATACGACTACTAATACGACTTAGATGTGACAATCATAATACAAACACATCAGTTGATGACAAAATTAAGAACTCGTGAATAATGAAATCTTACCTCATAGTACTACAACAACTCCAAAATCTTGATGAAATTTATACTATTCGTTAAAATAGTATTTACCTTATTTTATTAAAATGGACATACCCTGGGAATTGATCGATCCCGGCGGGGCCGCCCTTGGGTGAGGGTGTCTAGTGGTAATGGCCGAAACACCCGATGATCCCGGGGTTCACTACTGATGATATGTCCCTAAAATAGCAATGAAATAGACAGAAAATAGAATCTCAAATAGAAAGTCTTTCAACGAGTAAACAATCAAATCACTATAACAGGAAATTTACTAATCTATTTCATGCTTTCATTATTAACAACAAAAATAACTTTTCCACAATTATAAACTGATAAAAAGAATCTCCGACAAAATAGAGGATCAAATTTACACGAAATAAAATTATAAATAACAGACCTCTAACTATATCCTAAATGCTCAAAAACGTATTAAACGTCAAATAATAAAATAATAAAAAAATAAAAAAATAAAAAAAATAATAAAAAAATTAAAAATTAAAAACCTTCCGAAAACAACATGCCTTTAGCAAAAACAATTGGGTCAAGAGAGCTACCGACGACGTGCGCTGGCCTGTCGCATTACCTTTGTTCCCCATTAACCACCAAATCGACGGATGAGGTGGGGGGTTCATCGTGAAACCTGAAAAATCTAACCCTAACCCTAACCCCCTAACCCTAACCCTAACCCTAACCCTAACCCCCTAACCCTAACCCTAACCCCCTAACCCTAACCCTAACCCTAACCCTAACCCTAAACCCTAACCCTAACCCTAACCCTAACCCTAACCCTAAAAATTTGTTTATAGGTACATATCGACTCCAAATGGCCTAAAACGTGCTCCTAAACACTTTCTAGGGGAACTTTTTTCACCAAAACACTTAGTCAAATTTCAGGAAATTTTCGCTCCATTCATTTTCAATGCGATACACATTTCCGGTCATAACTTCCGAACGGAAGGTCGTAGAGACTTGGAAACTGCTTCCGTCGAACATAATACGACCACGAGCTTTCCAACGGTACCATCCATGAGCAAATGATCCACTCCTAGCAAAAGTTACAGACCTTTGAACTTGCTTTTCGCTGATTGGACGAGAAGGCAAGGTCCCACCCCTTCCTCATTAGTATTCCTGGAATCAGGGTACATGAAAATGGGGGGGTAGCCGAAGTGTCAAGCAAATGATCCACTGTTTAGGGGGTCAAATCAAAGATTCCAAAGTGGCACTCAGCCCCTATCCTAACCCTAACCCTAACCCTAACCCTAACCCTGAAACGTGCTCCTAACTACTTTCTGGGTGAACCTTTTTCACCAAAACACTTAGTCAAATTTCAGGAAATTTTCGTCAAATTTCACAATTATTTTTCCCAAAAAAATTTTGTTTATAGGTACATATCGACTCCAAATGGCCTAAAACGTGCTCCTAAACACTTTCTGTGGGAACTTTTTTCACCAAAACACTTAGTCAAATTTCAGGAAATTATCGCTCCATTCATTTTCAATGCGATACACATTTCCGGTCATAACTTCCGAACCGAAGGTCGTAGAGACTTGGAAACTGCTTCCGTCGAACATAATACGACCACGAGCTTTCCAATGGTACCATCCATGAGCAAATGATCCACTCCTAGCAAAAGTTACAGACCTTTGAACTTGCTTTTCGCTGATTGGACGAGAAGACAAGGTCCCACCCCTTCCTCATTAGTATTCCTGGAATCAGGGTACATGAAAATGGGGGGGTAGCCGAAGTGTAGAGCAAATGATCCACTGTTTAGGGGGTCAAATCAAAGATTCCAAAGTGGCACTCTTGCCTTACCCTAACCCTAACCCTAACCCTAGGGCACGACCAAAGAGTCCACTTTCTTTTTATCTTAACCTCTCCCTGTGCAGTTGTACTGAACCTAACCATCTCCTGGGGACTTGCCTGAACTCAAACAGTTGACTTAGTGAAAATCTTGGAAAATTTACAAGTATTTTTTCCAAGAAAAGTTTGTTTAATATAGGTATCTATCGACTCCAAATGGCCTGAAACGTGCTCCTAACAACTTTCTGGGTGAACCTTTTTCACCAAAACACTTAGTCAAATTTCAGGAAATTTTCGCTCCATTCATTTTCAATGCGATACACATTTCCGGTCATAACTTCCGAACGGAAGGTCGTAGAGACTTGGAAACTGCTTCCGTCGAACATAATACGACCACGAGCTTTCCAACGGTACCATCCATTAGCAAATGATCCACTCCTAGCAAAAGTTACAGACCTTTGAACTTGCTTTTCGCTGATTGGACGAGAAGACAAGGTCCCACCCCTTCCCCATTAGTATTCCTGGAATCAGGGTACATGAAAATGGGGGGGTAGCCGAAGTGTCAAGCAAATGATCCACTGTTTAGGGGGTCAAATCAAAGATTCCAAAGTGGCACTCTTGCCTTATCCTAACCCTAACCCTAACCCTAACCCTAACCCTAACCCTAACCCTAACCCTAACCCTAACCCTAACCCTAACCCTAACCCTAACCCTAACCCTAACCCTAACCCTAACCCTAACCCTAACCCTAACCCTAACCCTAACCCTAACCCTAACCCTAACCCTAACCCTAACCCTAACCCTAACCCTAACCCTAACCCTAACCCTAACCCTAACCCTAACCCTAACCCTAACCCTAACCCTAACCCTAACCCTAACCCTAACCCTAACCCTAACCCTAACCCTAACCCTAACCCTAACCCTAACCCTAACCCTAACCCTAACCCTAACCCTAACCCTAACCCTAACCCTAACCCTAACCCTAACCCTAACCCTAACCCTAACCCTAACCCTAACCCTAACCCTAACCCTAACCCTAACCCTAACCCTAACCCTAACCCTAACCCTAACCCTAACCCTAACCCTAACCCTAACCCTAACCCTAACCCTAACCCTAACCCTAACCCTAACCCTAACCCTAACCCTAACCCTAACCCTAACCCTAACCCTAACCCTAACCCTAACCCTAACCCTAACCCTAACCCTAACCCTAACCCTAACCCTAACCCTAACCCTAACCCTAACCCTAACCCTAACCCTAACCCTAACCCTAACCCTATTCAAATCTACTGATCTACGGATCTCATCACATTCATCTTATAAACATTTCAGCCACAAGAGATCTTCGGATCTTATTACATTCATCTTATAAAACATTTCAGCCACAAGAGATCTTCGGATCTCATTACATTCATCTTATAAAACATTTCAGCCACAAGAGATCTTCGGATCTCATTACATTCATCTTATAAAACATTTCAGCCACAAGAGATCTTCGGATCTCATTACATTCATCTTATAAAACATTTCAGCCACAAGAGATCTTCGGATCTCAGTACATTCATCTTATAAAACATTTCAGCCACAAGAGATCTTCGGATCTCATTACATTCATCTTATAAAACATTTCAGCCACAAGAGATCTTCGGATCTCATTACATTCATCTTATAAAACATTTCAACCACAAGAGATCTTCGGATCTCATCACATTCACCTTATAAACATTTCAGCCACAAGAGATCTTCGGATCTCATCACATTCATCTTATAAACATTTCAGCCACCTAACCCTAACCCTAACCCTAACCCTGGCCCCAACCCCAACCATAAACTTAAACCTAACCCAAACCATAACCCTAACCCTAACCCAAAACCCTAACCCTAACCCTAACCCTGACCCTAACCCTGGCCCCAACCCCAACCATAAACTTAAACCTAACCCAAACCATAACCCTAACCCTAACCCAAAACCCTAACCTTAACCCTAACCCAAATCCTAATTTCAACCTTAACCTTAAAGCAAAACCCTAAACTTAAACTAAACCCTAACCTTAACCCTAATCTTAAGCTACACAAACAAACTCTAACCCGAACCCCAAATCCTAAAAACCGCTCCAAAAAAACCCCCCCCTCACCTCTCCTCTCTGAACTATCAACCCACCAACCAAACCCCCCCCCCCCCCCCCCCCCCTTCTTCTCCCCTTCCAAAACTCACAACTGTCCTCTCATATTGCACCCACTAGCCACAGACGAAGACACCGGATCATCCACAATCCGACTGCACGCATAAGGGATACCCAGTGATCTTGATACACCATACAGCACATCTCACATCAAAACTCTGAAACTATTCAGAGGTCTCGCACCATACGCTACTGACAAAAGTACTTTAGTGCATACGGATCTCAACTGGATGTACGATGTGAGAGTGCAACACTACCTTCTGCGAACTCTGGTAACGCCTACGAGCGTTAGGAGGCAGTAGCGTATTGGTTTCCCGCAGGGAGCCGTTGAACACAAACCCTAACCCAGCCAGTTCCTCTGTCCGACCGAGCTCTCCGGCCCCACAATCGTACTTGCACCCAGACAACAACACAAACAAACCTACTACAACATACACTAGCTCTACAGATGAGAGACCTCTCCCTCCTAAACTACTCCTAACTCCTCCTCTTCAACACTTTTACTCTTCTCTCTCACCCACCCTCTCTACCACCCAAACCACCTCTCCCCCATCTTGGGATAAAAAAATAAAAAAACAAAACAAATAAATATCACCCACCAATCCAAACCTGTTAGAGAACTTGATGAAACCTTACCAACCCTACTCACGAACCTTACAAAATCATTTTAACGGTGTTTATTTCAAGAAAATATAAAAGCACCTGATAAACCTACTTTTCAATGAAAACTATAACTTAACTGAACTTACTTTGAAAAAATTAATATACCTTAAACCTCATTTTCACTGGAAACTACGACTTAACTGGATTTAATTTTTTTAAATCTCGTTTTTACTCAACCACTTTAAAGTACATTATAACTTAATTTACTGTTAAAAAAACGGAAATTAACTTTAAAAAACCCATTTTTCTTGACTTATCAAATTTTAAACTACATTTTATCTGGATTTACTAAAACGAAATTTAACTTCCAAAAATTCGTGTCCACTTATCCACTGTAAACTATATCTTAATTTATTTAGGGCTCAAAATGAAAAGGACCTTCTATAACACTGGATTTTACTGAGCCACTTTAAACTATATTTCAGATAAGTTACTGCTAAAAACGGAAATGACCTTATCCAATTCTAAACTACATTTTATCTGGATTTAATGTATTCATTATCCAAGGTAAATGGTATTTTAACCTTAGTTAATGTTAAAGTAACGAACAAGACCTTATAAAACTCGATTTATTAATTCACTTAAAACAAATACCGGAACCCAATTTACTTTAAAAATCTAAAATTAACCAAACCTGAATTTCTAAAAATATTAACCAAAATAAAAAACCCCCCAAACAATGTACAAACCCAGATATTTTTTCTTTGACAGAGCTTCGTTTTATTGGGGCTGAAGCCATCTCCCCTTATTTTCACAAAAGTACAGGAATTTACCAGTACAAGCTGTCAATGACATGCCCAAGAGCAGCCTGAAGGGGCCAGGCCATCTTTACGACTACACTTTTCTCTCATGGTTGCTTAAAAACCTCCGGGTGAAAATCTCAGCCACAATTTGCATACAAACCAAAACAAACCACAAGACCCCGCCCACGGCTCACAGCCCGCCAATCATAGCCACTGTTACTTTTAAAATCCAAAAATGCACCTTAAATCTCCTTTTTACTGAAAACTAAAACTTAACTTAGTTTATCCTTTATGAAATTTTAATATACCTTAAAATTCGTTGTTACTTATCCATTTTTAAAGGGCATTTTATCTGGAGTTACTGTCTAAAACTGGTATGCATTTATCCAATGTAAACTGTATTTCAGCCTTAGTTACTGCTAAAATAACGAAAAAGACCTTAGAAAACTCGATTTATTAATTCACTTAAAACAATACCGGAACCCAATTTACTTCAAAAATCTAAAATTAACCAAACCTCAATTTCTAAAATTATTAACCAAAATAAAAAACCCCTAACGATGTACAAACCCAGATATTTTTTCTTTGACAGAGCTTCGTTTTATTGGGGCTGAAGCCATCTCCCCTTATTTTCACAAAAGTACAGGAATTAACCAGTACAAGCTGTCGATGACATGCCCAAGAGCAGCCTGAAGGGGCCAGCCCATCTTTATGACTACACCTTTCTCTCATGGTTGCTAAAAAACCTCCGGGTTAAAATCTCAGCCACAATTTGCATACAAACCACAAGACCCCGCCCACGGCTCACAGCCCGCCAATCACAGCCACTGCAGACACGAATAAAACATAAGGGTTCCACACACCAACTTTAACACACATAATCAAAAATACAAGGGACATAAACGGGAAATAAAATAAAAATCTAAAGCAAAATATCTAACCAAAGAGAAACATGTCGAAAAAAGAATTCTAACACACAAAATAAAACTATTAAATAGGCAATTATCTGAAATAAGATAAAAACCGGGACCCCACGGGGATAACGGAGAATAAAACCTCAAATACACCAGAAGATTACAAGACTTGAAGACTTCCTGCTGAAGATCCCAAGAACCTCCAGGCCAGCCACTCCAGAAAAAATCAAAAGCTCTTTTGAGAGCTATGAGCAAATTTTCCTCCTCCGCCAAGCCTCCAGAAGAACGACCAGCCCCATGGACCACGGACCTCCTCCTCCAAGCCTCCAGAAGAACGGCCAGCCACACGGACCACGGACCTCCTCCTCCAAGCCTCCAGAAGAACAGCCAACCCCACGAACCAGAGAAACACCGACTTCACAGCCGACACAGACATCTTTCAAGGTAAGTGAACAAAGTAACTCTCACTAGGGAACACCTTTCAAGGTAAGTGAACAAAGTAACTCTCACTGGGGAATACCTCAATCTTCTTCCAAACTAATATTATGGGACTACAAAAAAGGTAACAATTCCTAAAATACCAAAACTTTTTAAACAAAAAATACATGAAAATAGAAAACAAAACGATGAATATAAAAATAACCGACGGTTACAGTGTTTACAATAAATGCTCATAAATATTTTACTGTACCCTGAGTAAATATAAGACCCTTCGGAAAACCAAAAAAATATTAATTGGGCACTGGACGACCTTGGACTCGATCAACCCAAGGGGGCCACTAGCGCGGAGGGCGTCTGGTATTCCCACGGCCGAAACGCCTGTTGATCCGCTAGATACCACTGACGAAAGTCCAGAAATTCATATTAGGTACCAATAATTACTATCTCCTCCCGGGCCTCCAGGAGGGATAATAATGAAGGTTATTCTAAACTAGGAATAATACACCTAAAACCGACCTCCAAACAAACAGGGTCACCCTCTAATTAATTCAAATCTACTGATCTACGGATCTCATCACATTCATCTTATAAACATTTCAGCCACAAGAGATCTTCGGATCTTATTACATTCATCTTATAAAACATTTCAGCCACAAGAGATCTTCGGATCTCATTACATTCATCTTATAAAACATTTCAGCCACAAGAGATCTTCGGATCTCATTACATTCATCTTATAAAACATTTCAGCCACAAGAGATCTTCGGATCTCATTACATTCATCTTATAAAACATTTCAGCCACAAGAGATCTTCGGATCTCAGTACATTCATCTTATAAAACATTTCAGCCACAAGAGATCTTCGGATCTCATTACATTCATCTTATAAAACATTTCAGCCACAAGAGATCTTCGGATCTCATTACATTCATCTTATAAAACATTTCAACCACAAGAGATCTTCGGATCTCATCACATTCACCTTATAAACATTTCAGCCACAAGAGATCTTCGGATCTCATCACATTCATCTTATAAACATTTCAGCCACCTAACCCTAACCCTAACCCTAACCCTGGCCCCAACCCCAACCATAAACTTAAACCTAACCCAAACCATAACCCTAACCCTAACCCAAAACCCTAACCCTAACCCTAACCCTGACCCTAACCCTGGCCCCAACCCCAACCATAAACTTAAACCTAACCCAAACCATAACCCTAACCCTAACCCAAAACCCTAACCTTAACCCTAACCCAAATCCTAATTTCAACCTTAACCTTAAAGCAAAACCCTAAACTTAAACTAAACCCTAACCTTAACCCTAATCTTAAGCTACACAAACAAACTCTAACCCGAACCCCAAATCCTAAAAACCGCTCCAAAAAAACCCCCCCCTCACCTCTCCTCTCTGAACTATCAACCCACCAACCAAACCCCCCCCCCCCCCCCCCCCCCTTCTTCTCCCCTTCCAAAACTCACAACTGTCCTCTCATATTGCACCCACTAGCCACAGACGAAGACACCGGATCATCCACAATCCGACTGCACGCATAAGGGATACCCAGTGATCTTGATACACCATACAGCACATCTCACATCAAAACTCTGAAACTATTCAGAGGTCTCGCACCATACGCTACTGACAAAAGTACTTTAGTGCATACGGATCTCAACTGGATGTACGATGTGAGAGTGCAACACTACCTTCTGCGAACTCTGGTAACGCCTACGAGCGTTAGGAGGCAGTAGCGTATTGGTTTCCCGCAGGGAGCCGTTGAACACAAACCCTAACCCAGCCAGTTCCTCTGTCCGACCGAGCTCTCCGGCCCCACAATCGTACTTGCACCCAGACAACAACACAAACAAACCTACTACAACATACACTAGCTCTACAGATGAGAGACCTCTCCCTCCTAAACTACTCCTAACTCCTCCTCTTCAACACTTTTACTCTTCTCTCTCACCCACCCTCTCTACCACCCAAACCACCTCTCCCCCATCTTGGGATAAAAAAATAAAAAAACAAAACAAATAAATATCACCCACCAATCCAAACCTGTTAGAGAACTTGATGAAACCTTACCAACCCTACTCACGAACCTTACAAAATCATTTTAACGGTGTTTATTTCAAGAAAATATAAAAGCACCTGATAAACCTACTTTTCAATGAAAACTATAACTTAACTGAACTTACTTTGAAAAAATTAATATACCTTAAACCTCATTTTCACTGGAAACTACGACTTAACTGGATTTAATTTTTTTAAATCTCGTTTTTACTCAACCACTTTAAAGTACATTATAACTTAATTTACTGTTAAAAAAACGGAAATTAACTTTAAAAAACCCATTTTTCTTGACTTATCAAATTTTAAACTACATTTTATCTGGATTTACTAAAACGAAATTTAACTTCCAAAAATTCGTGTCCACTTATCCACTGTAAACTATATCTTAATTTATTTAGGGCTCAAAATGAAAAGGACCTTCTATAACACTGGATTTTACTGAGCCACTTTAAACTATATTTCAGATAAGTTACTGCTAAAAACGGAAATGACCTTATCCAATTCTAAACTACATTTTATCTGGATTTAATGTATTCATTATCCAAGGTAAATGGTATTTTAACCTTAGTTAATGTTAAAGTAACGAACAAGACCTTATAAAACTCGATTTATTAATTCACTTAAAACAAATACCGGAACCCAATTTACTTTAAAAATCTAAAATTAACCAAACCTGAATTTCTAAAAATATTAACCAAAATAAAAAACCCCCCAAACAATGTACAAACCCAGATATTTTTTCTTTGACAGAGCTTCGTTTTATTGGGGCTGAAGCCATCTCCCCTTATTTTCACAAAAGTACAGGAATTTACCAGTACAAGCTGTCAATGACATGCCCAAGAGCAGCCTGAAGGGGCCAGGCCATCTTTACGACTACACTTTTCTCTCATGGTTGCTTAAAAACCTCCGGGTGAAAATCTCAGCCACAATTTGCATACAAACCAAAACAAACCACAAGACCCCGCCCACGGCTCACAGCCCGCCAATCATAGCCACTGTTACTTTTAAAATCCAAAAATGCACCTTAAATCTCCTTTTTACTGAAAACTAAAACTTAACTTAGTTTATCCTTTATGAAATTTTAATATACCTTAAAATTCGTTGTTACTTATCCATTTTTAAAGGGCATTTTATCTGGAGTTACTGTCTAAAACTGGTATGCATTTATCCAATGTAAACTGTATTTCAGCCTTAGTTACTGCTAAAATAACGAAAAAGACCTTAGAAAACTCGATTTATTAATTCACTTAAAACAATACCGGAACCCAATTTACTTCAAAAATCTAAAATTAACCAAACCTCAATTTCTAAAATTATTAACCAAAATAAAAAACCCCTAACGATGTACAAACCCAGATATTTTTTCTTTGACAGAGCTTCGTTTTATTGGGGCTGAAGCCATCTCCCCTTATTTTCACAAAAGTACAGGAATTAACCAGTACAAGCTGTCGATGACATGCCCAAGAGCAGCCTGAAGGGGCCAGCCCATCTTTATGACTACACCTTTCTCTCATGGTTGCTAAAAAACCTCCGGGTTAAAATCTCAGCCACAATTTGCATACAAACCACAAGACCCCGCCCACGGCTCACAGCCCGCCAATCACAGCCACTGCAGACACGAATAAAACATAAGGGTTCCACACACCAACTTTAACACACATAATCAAAAATACAAGGGACATAAACGGGAAATAAAATAAAAATCTAAAGCAAAATATCTAACCAAAGAGAAACATGTCGAAAAAAGAATTCTAACACACAAAATAAAACTATTAAATAGGCAATTATCTGAAATAAGATAAAAACCGGGACCCCACGGGGATAACGGAGAATAAAACCTCAAATACACCAGAAGATTACAAGACTTGAAGACTTCCTGCTGAAGATCCCAAGAACCTCCAGGCCAGCCACTCCAGAAAAAATCAAAAGCTCTTTTGAGAGCTATGAGCAAATTTTCCTCCTCCGCCAAGCCTCCAGAAGAACGACCAGCCCCATGGACCACGGACCTCCTCCTCCAAGCCTCCAGAAGAACGGCCAGCCACACGGACCACGGACCTCCTCCTCCAAGCCTCCAGAAGAACAGCCAACCCCACGAACCAGAGAAACACCGACTTCACAGCCGACACAGACATCTTTCAAGGTAAGTGAACAAAGTAACTCTCACTAGGGAACACCTTTCAAGGTAAGTGAACAAAGTAACTCTCACTGGGGAATACCTCAATCTTCTTCCAAACTAATATTATGGGACTACAAAAAAGGTAACAATTCCTAAAATACCAAAACTTTTTAAACAAAAAATACATGAAAATAGAAAACAAAACGATGAATATAAAAATAACCGACGGTTACAGTGTTTACAATAAATGCTCATAAATATTTTACTGTACCCTGAGTAAATATAAGACCCTTCGGAAAACCAAAAAAATATTAATTGGGCACTGGACGACCTTGGACTCGATCAACCCAAGGGGGCCACTAGCGCGGAGGGCGTCTGGTATTCCCACGGCCGAAACGCCTGTTGATCCGCTAGATACCACTGACGAAAGTCCAGAAATTCATATTAGGTACCAATAATTACTATCTCCTCCCGGGCCTCCAGGAGGGATAATAATGAAGGTTATTCTAAACTAGGAATAATACACCTAAAACCGACCTCCAAACAAACAGGGTCACCCTCTAATTAATTCAAATCTACTGATCTACGGATCTCATCACATTCATCTTATAAACATTTCAGCCACAAGAGATCTTCGGATCTTATTACATTCATCTTATAAAACATTTCAGCCACAAGAGATCTTCGGATCTCATTACATTCATCTTATAAAACATTTCAGCCACAAGAGATCTTCGGATCTCATTACATTCATCTTATAAAACATTTCAGCCACAAGAGATCTTCGGATCTCATTACATTCATCTTATAAAACATTTCAGCCACAAGAGATCTTCGGATCTCAGTACATTCATCTTATAAAACATTTCAGCCACAAGAGATCTTCGGATCTCATTACATTCATCTTATAAAACATTTCAGCCACAAGAGATCTTCGGATCTCATTACATTCATCTTATAAAACATTTCAACCACAAGAGATCTTCGGATCTCATCACATTCACCTTATAAACATTTCAGCCACAAGAGATCTTCGGATCTCATCACATTCATCTTATAAACATTTCAGCCACCTAACCCTAACCCTAACCCTAACCCTGGCCCCAACCCCAACCATAAACTTAAACCTAACCCAAACCATAACCCTAACCCTAACCCAAAACCCTAACCCTAACCCTAACCCTGACCCTAACCCTGGCCCCAACCCCAACCATAAACTTAAACCTAACCCAAACCATAACCCTAACCCTAACCCAAAACCCTAACCTTAACCCTAACCCAAATCCTAATTTCAACCTTAACCTTAAAGCAAAACCCTAAACTTAAACTAAACCCTAACCTTAACCCTAATCTTAAGCTACACAAACAAACTCTAACCCGAACCCCAAATCCTAAAAACCGCTCCAAAAAAACCCCCCCCTCACCTCTCCTCTCTGAACTATCAACCCACCAACCAAACCCCCCCCCCCCCCCCCCCCCTTCTTCTCCCCTTCCAAAACTCACAACTGTCCTCTCATATTGCACCCACTAGCCACAGACGAAGACACCGGATCATCCACAATCCGACTGCACGCATAAGGGATACCCAGTGATCTTGATACACCATACAGCACATCTCACATCAAAACTCTGAAACTATTCAGAGGTCTCGCACCATACGCTACTGACAAAAGTACTTTAGTGCATACGGATCTCAACTGGATGTACGATGTGAGAGTGCAACACTACCTTCTGCGAACTCTGGTAACGCCTACGAGCGTTAGGAGGCAGTAGCGTATTGGTTTCCCGCAGGGAGCCGTTGAACACAAACCCTAACCCTAACCCTAACCCTAACCCTAACCCTAACCCTAACCCTAACCCTAACCCTAACCCTAACCCTAACCCTAACCCTAACCCTAACCCTAACCCTAACCCTAACCCTAACCCTAACCCAAAGAAAAAAACAACATTTCCGACCACGAAGAAACGGCCCTCTGTGAATTACAAAACGATACAAGTATCGTTATTAAACCAGCTGACAAAGGCAATGCGGTAGTCATTATGGACAGAGTACACTACATAAAGGAGGCAACCAGACAACTCAAGGACACAAACTACTACCGTGAACTCCAGGAACCCATGTTCCAACAAACGGCAGAAATAATAACCGAAAAACTCACCACACTATATAACAAAAAAATCATCAACAAAAGACAACTAAAATACCTGGTAGGAGAAAACGAACCAAAGCCAAGGCGCTTCTATCTCCTACCAAAAATCCACAAACCGATGGACGCTTGGACCACACCTTTCACCATGCCACCAGGGCGCCCGATAGTCTCTGATTGCGGGAGCGAAAGTTATGGCGTGGCAGAGTACATTGACCACTTCTTGAATCCACTATCCACCCGCCATCGGAGCTTCTTAAAAGACACCAAGGACTTCATTGACCGTATTAAGACCTTCAAACTCACAGAACCATGTCTTCTTTTCACCATGGATGTAAACAGCCTCTATACCAACATTGACACCAAATTAGGCATGGCTGCAACACAAAAATGGTTAAAAAAATACCCCATAAAAGACAGACCAGACGGAGAAATCCTGGACCTACTGGAACTCAGTCTTACTAAAAATGACTTTGAGTTCAATGGAAAATATTACTTACAAACACGGGGTACAGCCATGGGCAAAAAATTTGCACCAGCATATGCAAATATCTACATGGCAGACTGGGAGGAGTCGGCCTTTGAAGTATGTCCAAAACTACCACTCCATTACTACCGCTTCCTTGACGATATTTGGGGTGTTTGGACCCACACAACAGCTGATTTCCAAACATTTGTTGAAACACTAAATAAACACCACGCACACATCAGGGTTGACCCAACCCTACACAAAACTGAAGTACATTTCCTTGACACCATAACGTTCAAGGGCAAGGACTTTGAAAAGTCAGGTATTTTGGACACCAAAATCTATTTTAAGCCAACAGACACACATACCCTACTACATAAGACCAGCCACCATCCCAAACACACCTTCGCAGGGATTGTCAAGTCGCAACTTCTTCGGTTTGATAGGATTTGCACGAAAACGGTAGATAGAGATCAAGCGGTAAAAACATTATTCAGGACATTAAGGAAAAGGAGCTACTCTAGATCCTTCTTGAAGAAAATACAACAGGACACATTTAACCCGAAACCAAGGACAACAACAGAAGACGACCGAAACAAAATCCCACTAATAATGACATACTCCAAAAAGAACAAGGAAATCAATCATCGACTCAAACAGAACTTCAATGATATCCTGGATAACACCTCAATTGGCACAGGATTCAAAATCATCTCGGCGTATAAGAGGAAACCCAACCTGAAAGATATATTAGTGAGGGCCAAACTCCCACCGCCAATGACTCAAACCAAACTATCAACAAAGGATATAGTAGTGAAAAACTTCTTCACGAAACAAGTCTACCCAATCAAAAACAAAATAAAACTTACAACGCCAAACTGCGTTTATCTCATCAGGTGCCTCAAGTGCACAATGCAATACGTTGGGCAGACCGGGAGGACCCTCCAAACAAGGCTGAAAGAACATACCTATAACATAGAAAGGAACCACAAAGAGGACACCTACCTCGTGCAACACTTTCGCCAACATGGACACCAAAACATGTTCATGAAGGGACTTGAACACGATGCGCTATGGACAATCTCACAAAGACTTCGATTGGAACATACGTGGATAAGACGGCTAAACACGGAATTCCCTAAAGGACTGAATAAACGATATTAAAAAATGTCACCATAATCTTGGACTTGAGAGTTTGACCACCAATTGGTCCCTGTAAATAGTTAACCTGAATATTATTTTGTAAAATCTGTTGAATAATTACTCATTGTTAAAAAATATGTTAACTTACAGTGGTTCATTTCTCTTATAAATATGTTATATTAGTTTATTGTTTAATAGTGGACTTACTTGATTATCTGGATGTCATGTTATAAAATATATTGAATAATTACTCACTCCTCAAATGTGTTAGACTATAGTATTTTTTGTTCTTTATAAAGAAGTCTGACTAGTTAATTTGTCAAATTTTGACTTACTTGATTATCTGTATAAAAGGTTATTATACAAAATCACATATGTTAAAATGTAATAAATAATAAAGCAGAATGGGAAGGAAAAAGATGACGAAGGGCTAGTTGAAGTCTGCAACCACAAAAAAAAGGGATACTCCCCTTCAGTGGAATAGACCAATTCAACCTTACCCAGTACTGATTCCTACCCTGATCTGCTGAATTATCATTAGTGATTAAAGTACCTAATCTAATCGGTAAAATACTACCCCTATCAGTTGAAATTATCATTATCATATACGTTACTTAGTCTAATCACTAAAATACTACCCATATCAGTTTAAATTTCAACCAATTTTTACCATTGCACCAATTTTATATTATATTTTAATTTATATTATAATTATATTATATCATATTATATTATATTATTATTATTATTATTATTATTATTATTATTATTATTATGACTATTATTATTATTATTATTATTATTATTATTATTATAGTATATAAAATTTTTTTATTATTATATTATATATATTATATTATATTATATTATATTAAATTATATTATATTATACTATATTAAATTATATTATATTTTATTATATTAATTTTTATTATAATTAAATTTTATTATTATATATTATATATTATGTTATATCATATTATTATATTATAATTCAATTTATATTATAATTATATTATATTATATTATTTTATATTATAATAAATATTATTTTATTATATTATATTATATTATTATATTATTATATTACTATAGTATTTTATTATATTATTATATTACTTTATTATATTATATTTAATTTATTATATTATGATATTATATTATCTTATTATATTATATCATATTATTATATTATATTATTATTATATTATACATATTTATATATTATTATATATTATTATTAATATTAGTATTAGTATTAGTATTAGTATTATTATTGTTATTATTATTATTATTATTATTATTATTATTATATTATATTATATTATTATTATTATTAATATATTATATTATATTATAATTTATAATATACTACCAATAACCCCCTTGAAAACTTCAAAAATGAAATATGGAGAAACCTGACCACAAAAAGGATGGAACATTTTATTAAGGACCTCGCATCAGGACAACTCCTCCCGACCCTGCTTCTTCCGTGGATCTAGGAAATCTTCTGGACATATAGATCACCTCTCTACCATTCTTCCCCCACAAAAGGGGTTAAGGAGGGTAGCAGGGTAACGGCCCGTTCAGGCGGGGGAGAGACGTGCCCCTATAAGGCACCTCTCCCTGGCCCTGCTCCCTCCATGAAGTTCATCACCGTTCCACTAACTCCCAAAAGTATGGGGAGACACGATTATACATTTTTAATGACCCAACCCTGATCTCTATCCTAACCCTAACCTTGACCCCACCCCCAACCCCAACCCTAACCCTAAGCCTGACCCAATCCTTACCCCTAACCCTAACCCTAACCCTTAACCTCCAACCCTAGCCCTAACCCTAACCCTGACCCCACCCCCAACCCCAACCCTAACCCTAACCCTGACCCAATCCTTACCCCTAACCCTAACCCTAACCCTTAACCTCTAACCCCAACCCTAACCCTAACCCTAACCCTAACCCTGACCTTTAACCCTAACCCTAACCCCAACCCCAACCCTAACCCTAACCCTGACCCTTAACCCTAACCCTAACCCTGACCCTTAACTCTAACCCTATCCCTAACCCTTAACCCCTAACCCTAACCCTAACCCTTAAACCCTAACCCTAACCCCTAACCCCTAACCTTAACATCCCCTCCCTTAACCCTAACATCCCCTCCCCTAACCAAATCCTGACCCCTAACCCTAACCCTTAACCCTAATCCCAACCCCTTCTTTCCTGACCCAATCCTTACCCCTAACCCCAACCCTTAACCCCCAACCCTAACGTCATACCCCCCTCTGTCCTAACCCAAACCCTAACCCTCTATCCTAAGCCCAACCCACCCCTAACAAAAAATTAAAAATAAAAACCAATTTTCTTTGAACAAACCCCTCCCACATGGGAGGGGCATATGTGTAACCATGGAGGTTTACACGTACTCTGGGGGTCATAGACCCTCTCCCTACCACCAAAGGGAGTCCCCACCCATACAGGATGAGGAACCAAAGCAATAATCAAAAAAATATAAAGAAAATGAAATTAAAGTAAAATAACAAAAACTATAACAAAAACCAAATTAAATAGAATAAAATAAAATAAAACAAAACGAAATGAAATAAACAGAAGGAAAAATATAAAATAAATAAAAAAATAAAATGAAAAAATAAAAAAATTAAAAAATAAAACAAAAAAATTTTTGTTTGAACAAAGCCCCTCCTACGTGGGAGGGGCGCATATATATGTGTAACCAATGAAGGTTAACATACACTCTGGGGGTCATAGACCCTCCCCCTATCACAGAGGGAGTCCCCATCCACACAGGATGGGTAGCCAAAGCGATAACCTGCAGAAAAATCCGGGACTATTATATACTCCGACATGATCTCCCCCAAATACGGTTTCAAAATGAGGTGTCCAACAGGGAGCAAAAATGGCCCAAAACTCTTACCAAAAGGGCCTTTGCGACTACCTGACGGATACTTACGTCGAGAAAATATGCCAAGTATTACATTTAACTAATTTTTAACTGTGAAATGGTTTACTTAAGTTAATAAATGGTGTAAAATAAGGATATTACGAACTATTGCATCATACAGGAAGTAAAAACGGCCCAAAAAATCTTTCCCAAAAGGCCATTGCGGGTATTTTACGGACACTAATATCAACTAAAAGTACTTATTACTATAATTAACTATCATTTAACTATATAATTGTGTAATTAAATAAACATAGCGATCTTATAACGTCTTTTAAACCAAAATAAAATTAAAAACTGGAAAATTAAGAATAAATCAATTTTAGGCAACCATTGATTCTGAATGGCTTCTTGGAGTATAAGTACCCCCTGAGGACCTTACAACGGCAACTGAGGGGTGGAGATACTGGACCCACTTTGGTGAGTACCCTTACACATTCTCCCCTCTCCCCTAGAATCCTGGGGTCGTGCGGTGTATGGTGGCACAGGATTCTAGTAAGCACTCCAGGGGTTTTGCGTTGTATGGAACACTGGAGTTGCTTTTCCCAAGTCCTGGGGCTGTGCGGTGTATGGAGCACAGGACTTGTCTCAGCTCTCCTGGGGTTGTGCGTTGTATGGAACGCAGGAGATGCTCTCGTTGTCCTGAGCGGTGCTTGGGTTGAACTGGAAGGCAGCAGCTCGCTGCGGCTGGTCCAGTTCTTTACCCAACTGGGGACTGATGGGAAGGCAGCAGCTCGCTGCGGCTGGTCCCATTGGCTCCTGGTGAAGCACCAGGGCACGGGGGGCCGTAATGGCCTGGAGAGAGCTTGGAAGGCAGCAGCTCGCTGCGGCTGGTCCTATGCTCTCCCCGGGGGGGCCCCCTAATCCCCAACTTGGGACTGAAAAACGAGTGGCTCTGGGGGGGCCTGGAAGGCAGCAGCTTGCTGCGGCTGGTCCAGTGCTCTGCCCGGCCGGGAACCGATGGGAAGGCAGCAGCTCGCTGCGGCTGGTCCTATGGTGTCCCGGGGGGCCTCTCGGGAAAGTCCTGGGCTCGTGACGGATGAGCAGCGAGAGCGCTGGGTCTCACTCTAGGTCTCTACAATCCAGATGAGGATCAACCTTCAGCTACAGGTCCACTTGGCCTAGACTGGAGTAACTAACTGTGTCAACAACTGGTCTAGGGCGAGTGGACGGTAAGTATGCGGCCCCCCTGGGTTCCGACTCTAGGAACAGCACGCAGGGTGTGGTGGTCCAGGGCATCAGGACCTTCTACGTCGCCCAGTTTTCTATGGGAGTTAGTCCCGCCCATGCACAGACCATTGCACTACACACGAAAAAATTGGAAAAAACCCACCAACTTTTAATTGGACTCTTTCAAATTGTCATCCTCCCCCTAAATTCACATCCCCTAGCCCGGCTTAGGTGGCTAGGCCGTGGATGCAACGGGACCTAGTCAAGTATCCGACCAGCCTGGAACAAGATTTTGAAGAATGCCATGGGACCGTTTTTAGGTCCTATGACACTGGGAATTACCCGGACCCCAACCCGATTATCGTTACTACCGAAAAAATGCCGATCCATCTTTTAGTATTAAACCGACTTAACCTAACCTGCCCAACTGGGGACTGATGGGAAGGCAGCAGCTCGCTGCGGCTGGTCCCATTGGCTCCCGGAGAAAGCACCAGGGCACGGGGGGCCGTAACGACCTGGGATGAGCTGGGAAGGCAGCAGCTCGCTGCGGCTGGTCCTATGCTCTCCCCCGGGGGGGCCCCTTAATCCCTTACTTGTTAATCCCCTACTTATTAACCCTAACTATATTAGGATGTTTAGATAATAATGACCAAACCAGGAATAAAAACTCCAACTTTGAACTCAACCTTAAACACAATAAACAACTAATACTTTTCACATATGATAGTAATAATATAAAAATCGTAGTTATTACAAGAAAAACGCAGATCCAAAGAAAGAAAAAAATGTATGGGACACAATAACATTAGAATAATAATTGTCTTAATCACCGCAATCACAAAATGCAAAGACCAAACTATAGTATTTTGCCGGCTTAACTAAGAACCTAACAAAGAACCTAATTCCAGCACTAATCCTAATTACATTAGGACAGCTAGATAAAAAGGACCAAAAACCGAAAATGAAATTCCAACCTTAGATTTGTCCTCAAACACGATGATTAATGATGACTAATAACGGGAATAACTAATAACTAACCCTAACTAACTAACAACTAAAACGATGACTAATACGACTTAGATGTGACAATCATAATACAAACACATCAGTTGATGACAAAATTAAGAACTCGTGAATAATGAAATCTTACCTCATAGTACTACAACAACTCCAAAATCTTGATGAAATTTATACTATTCGTTAAAATAGTATTTACCTTATTTTATTAAAATGGACATACCCTGGGAATTGATCGATCCCGGCGGGGCCGCCCTTGGGTGAGGGTGTCTAGTGGTAATGGCCGAAACACCCGATGATCCCGGGGTTCACTACTGATGATATGTCCCTAAAATAGCAATGAAATAGACAGAAAATAGAATCTCAAATAGAAAGTCTTTCAACGAGTAAACAATCAAATCACTATAACAGGAAATTTACTAATCTATTTCATGCTTTCATTATTAACAACAAAAATAACTTTTCCACAATTATAAACTGATAAAAAGAATCTCCGACAAAATAGAGGATCAAATTTACACGAAATAAAATTATAAATAACAGACCTCTAACTATATCCTAAATGCTCAAAAACGTATTAAACGTCAAATAATAAAATAATAAAAAAATAAAAAAATAAAAAAAATAATAAAAAAATTAAAAATTAAAAACCTTCCGAAAACAACATGCCTTTAGCAAAAACAATTGGGTCAAGAGAGCTACCGACGACGTGCGCTGGCCTGTCGCATTACCTTTGTTCCCCATTAACCACCAAATCGACGGATGAGGTGGGGGGTTCATCGTGAAACCTGAAAAATCTAACCCTAACCCTAACCCCCTAACCCTAACCCTAACCCTAACCCTAACCCCCTAACCCTAACCCTAACCCCCTAACCCTAACCCTAACCCTAACCCTAACCCTAAACCCTAACCCTAACCCTAACCCTAACCCTAACCCTAAAAATTTGTTTATAGGTACATATCGACTCCAAATGGCCTAAAACGTGCTCCTAAACACTTTCTAGGGGAACTTTTTTCACCAAAACACTTAGTCAAATTTCAGGAAATTTTCGCTCCATTCATTTTCAATGCGATACACATTTCCGGTCATAACTTCCGAACGGAAGGTCGTAGAGACTTGGAAACTGCTTCCGTCGAACATAATACGACCACGAGCTTTCCAACGGTACCATCCATGAGCAAATGATCCACTCCTAGCAAAAGTTACAGACCTTTGAACTTGCTTTTCGCTGATTGGACGAGAAGGCAAGGTCCCACCCCTTCCTCATTAGTATTCCTGGAATCAGGGTACATGAAAATGGGGGGGTAGCCGAAGTGTCAAGCAAATGATCCACTGTTTAGGGGGTCAAATCAAAGATTCCAAAGTGGCACTCAGCCCCTATCCTAACCCTAACCCTAACCCTAACCCTAACCCTGAAACGTGCTCCTAACTACTTTCTGGGTGAACCTTTTTCACCAAAACACTTAGTCAAATTTCAGGAAATTTTCGTCAAATTTCACAATTATTTTTCCCAAAAAAATTTTGTTTATAGGTACATATCGACTCCAAATGGCCTAAAACGTGCTCCTAAACACTTTCTGTGGGAACTTTTTTCACCAAAACACTTAGTCAAATTTCAGGAAATTATCGCTCCATTCATTTTCAATGCGATACACATTTCCGGTCATAACTTCCGAACCGAAGGTCGTAGAGACTTGGAAACTGCTTCCGTCGAACATAATACGACCACGAGCTTTCCAATGGTACCATCCATGAGCAAATGATCCACTCCTAGCAAAAGTTACAGACCTTTGAACTTGCTTTTCGCTGATTGGACGAGAAGACAAGGTCCCACCCCTTCCTCATTAGTATTCCTGGAATCAGGGTACATGAAAATGGGGGGGTAGCCGAAGTGTAGAGCAAATGATCCACTGTTTAGGGGGTCAAATCAAAGATTCCAAAGTGGCACTCTTGCCTTACCCTAACCCTAACCCTAACCCTAGGGCACGACCAAAGAGTCCACTTTCTTTTTATCTTAACCTCTCCCTGTGCAGTTGTACTGAACCTAACCATCTCCTGGGGACTTGCCTGAACTCAAACAGTTGACTTAGTGAAAATCTTGGAAAATTTACAAGTATTTTTTCCAAGAAAAGTTTGTTTAATATAGGTATCTATCGACTCCAAATGGCCTGAAACGTGCTCCTAACAACTTTCTGGGTGAACCTTTTTCACCAAAACACTTAGTCAAATTTCAGGAAATTTTCGCTCCATTCATTTTCAATGCGATACACATTTCCGGTCATAACTTCCGAACGGAAGGTCGTAGAGACTTGGAAACTGCTTCCGTCGAACATAATACGACCACGAGCTTTCCAACGGTACCATCCATTAGCAAATGATCCACTCCTAGCAAAAGTTACAGACCTTTGAACTTGCTTTTCGCTGATTGGACGAGAAGACAAGGTCCCACCCCTTCCCCATTAGTATTCCTGGAATCAGGGTACATGAAAATGGGGGGGTAGCCGAAGTGTCAAGCAAATGATCCACTGTTTAGGGGGTCAAATCAAAGATTCCAAAGTGGCACTCTTGCCTTATCCTAACCCTAACCCTAACCCTAACCCTAACCCTAACCCTAACCCTAACCCTAACCCTAACCCTAACCCTAACCCTAACCCTAACCCTAAGATTCCAAAGTGGCACTCTTGCCTTATCCTAACCCTAACCCTAACCCTAACCCTAACCCTAACCCTAACCCTAACCCTAACCCTAACCCTAACCCGAATCCGTCGGATATATTTAGGGGTCTAGCTCTCCAACAAGTCCAACCACGAGTCTCTACGACCTTCAGAAGCTGAGATATAAAATATGATTTTTTGCGTTTTTTTTTTTAGATTTTCTCCCACTTCCCAAAGTCGTAGAAGGTCGAGGGTGGGCTCGTTGGAAAGCTAGACCCCTAATTATATCAGACGCGAGCAGGTTCCGAAGCTCTACGACCTTCCTATCAAAAGTTATTCAAAAAAAACACTTTTTACCCATGATCCTTTGCTCCAATCGCGAAAACGACACCGTTTGCGAAGTAGCTATCACCTAGGAGCCCTATATATACATGCTAAGCTATGTTATAGCTTGGTTAGCAAGTTTTAGCTTGCTAAGCTAGGCTAAGCTAACTTTGAGCCGGCTCAAAAGTGGCTAAACCCCCCTATCCTAACCCTAACCCTAACCCTAACCCTAACCCTAACCCTAACCCTAACCCTAACCCTAACCCTAACCCCCTAACCCTAACCCTAACCCCCTAACCCTAACCCTAACCCTAACCCTAACCCTAAACCCTAACCCTAACCCTAACCCTAACCCTAACCCTAAAAATTTGTTTATAGGTACATATCGACTCCAAATGGCCTAAAACGTGCTCCTAAACACTTTCTAGGGGAACTTTTTTCACCAAAACACTTAGTCAAATTTCAGGAAATTTTCGCTCCATTCATTTTCAATGCGATACACATTTCCGGTCATAACTTCCGAACGGAAGGTCGTAGAGACTTGGAAACTGCTTCCGTCGAACATAATACGACCACGAGCTTTCCAACGGTACCATCCATGAGCAAATGATCCACTCCTAGCAAAAGTTACAGACCTTTGAACTTGCTTTTCGCTGATTGGACGAGAAGGCAAGGTCCCACCCCTTCCTCATTAGTATTCCTGGAATCAGGGTACATGAAAATGGGGGGGTAGCCGAAGTGTCAAGCAAATGATCCACTGTTTAGGGGGTCAAATCAAAGATTCCAAAGTGGCACTCAGCCCCTATCCTAACCCTAACCCTAACCCTAACCCTAACCCTGAAACGTGCTCCTAACTACTTTCTGGGTGAACCTTTTTCACCAAAACACTTAGTCAAATTTCAGGAAATTTTCGTCAAATTTCACAATTATTTTTCCCAAAAAAATTTTGTTTATAGGTACATATCGACTCCAAATGGCCTAAAACGTGCTCCTAAACACTTTCTGTGGGAACTTTTTTCACCAAAACACTTAGTCAAATTTCAGGAAATTATCGCTCCATTCATTTTCAATGCGATACACATTTCCGGTCATAACTTCCGAACCGAAGGTCGTAGAGACTTGGAAACTGCTTCCGTCGAACATAATACGACCACGAGCTTTCCAATGGTACCATCCATGAGCAAATGATCCACTCCTAGCAAAAGTTACAGACCTTTGAACTTGCTTTTCGCTGATTGGACGAGAAGACAAGGTCCCACCCCTTCCTCATTAGTATTCCTGGAATCAGGGTACATGAAAATGGGGGGGTAGCCGAAGTGTAGAGCAAATGATCCACTGTTTAGGGGGTCAAATCAAAGATTCCAAAGTGGCACTCTTGCCTTACCCTAACCCTAACCCTAACCCTAGGGCACGACCAAAGAGTCCACTTTCTTTTTATCTTAACCTCTCCCTGTGCAGTTGTACTGAACCTAACCATCTCCTGGGGACTTGCCTGAACTCAAACAGTTGACTTAGTGAAAATCTTGGAAAATTTACAAGTATTTTTTCCAAGAAAAGTTTGTTTAATATAGGTATCTATCGACTCCAAATGGCCTGAAACGTGCTCCTAACAACTTTCTGGGTGAACCTTTTTCACCAAAACACTTAGTCAAATTTCAGGAAATTTTCGCTCCATTCATTTTCAATGCGATACACATTTCCGGTCATAACTTCCGAACGGAAGGTCGTAGAGACTTGGAAACTGCTTCCGTCGAACATAATACGACCACGAGCTTTCCAACGGTACCATCCATTAGCAAATGATCCACTCCTAGCAAAAGTTACAGACCTTTGAACTTGCTTTTCGCTGATTGGACGAGAAGACAAGGTCCCACCCCTTCCCCATTAGTATTCCTGGAATCAGGGTACATGAAAATGGGGGGGTAGCCGAAGTGTCAAGCAAATGATCCACTGTTTAGGGGGTCAAATCAAAGATTCCAAAGTGGCACTCTTGCCTTATCCTAACCCTAACCCTAACCCTAACCCTAACCCTAACCCTAACCCTAACCCTAACCCTAACCCTAACCCGAATCCGTCGGATATATTTAGGGGTCTAGCTCTCCAACAAGTCCAACCACGAGTCTCTACGACCTTCAGAAGCTGAGATATAAAATATGATTTTTTGCGTTTTTTTTTTTAGATTTTCTCCCACTTCCCAAAGTCGTAGAAGGTCGAGGGTGGGCTCGTTGGAAAGCTAGACCCCTAATTATATCAGACGCGAGCAGGTTCCGAAGCTCTACGACCTTCCTATCAAAAGTTATTCAAAAAAAACACTTTTTACCCATGATCCTTTGCTCCAATCGCGAAAACGACACCGTTTGCGAAGTAGCTATCACCTAGGAGCCCTATATATACATGCTAAGCTATGTTATAGCTTGGTTAGCAAGTTTTAGCTTGCTAAGCTAGGCTAAGCTAACTTTGAGCCGGCTCAAAAGTGGCTAAACCCCCCTATCCTAACCCTAACCCTAACCCTAACCCTAACCCTAACCCTAACCTTTTTCCAGGAAGATAAAAATACCCTGATGCCAGGAATCACCTGAAGAAGGCACACTTTTGCCGAAACGTCGTGAATATTCAGCCAAAAAATTAAGGGACACAGAAAGACAAGTTTAATTCAATTTGCAAGAATGGAGGGAAAGATGAAAGGACAAAATTCCTATAAAAGGGGAGGGGTTTAGTGGGTAAATTTGGCCGGAAGGCCAGTGCATTTCCGGCTCTCCTCCGGGTGAGCCGGTTCAGTCCCCCTCACCTTACCCGCCCGTGCCTCCGGCCTGTTTCCCACCGGACCCCAAACCTGACCCCAACCTGACCCCAACCTGACCCCCCCACCCCAACCCCAAAATCCTAACCTTAACCAGGGTAATTTTGTGAATGTATGGAAAGTTAAAGGGGGTGCCATGTCAAAATTATGTTTTACCAGGAAGTCAAAAATACCCTGATGCCAGGAAATTACCTGAGGTACTTTTTCCAGGAAGATAAAAATACCCTGATGCCAGGAATCACCTGAAGAAGGCACACTTTTGCCGAAACGTCGTGAATATTCAGCCAAAAAATTAAGGGACACAGAAAGACAAGTTTAATTCAATTTGCAAGAATGGAGGGAAAGATGAAAGGACAAAATTCCTATAAAAGGGGAGGGGTTTAGTGGGTAAATTTGGCCGGAAGGCCAGTGCATTTCCGGCTCTCCTCCGGGTGAGCCGGTTCAGTCCCCCTCACCTTACCCGCCCGTGCCTCCGGCCTGTTTCCCACCGGACCCCAAACCTGACCCCAACCTGACCCCAACCTGACCCCCCCACCCCAACCCCAAAATCCTAACCTTAACCAGGGTAATTTTGTGAATGTATGGAAAGTTAAAGGGGGTGCCATGTCAAAATTATGTTTTACCAGGAAGTCAAAAATACCCTGATGCCAGGAAATTACCTGAGGTACTTTTTCCAGGAAGATAAAAATACCCTGATGCCAGGAATCACCTGAAGAAGGCACACTTTTGCCGAAACGTCGTGAATATTCAGCCAAAAAATTAAGGGACACAGAAAGACAAGTTTAATTCAATTTGCAAGAATGGAGGGAAAGATGAAAGGACAAAATTCCTATAAAAGGGGAGGGGTTTAGTGGGTAAATTTGGCCGGAAGGCCAGTGCATTTCCGGCTCTCCTCCGGGTGAGCCGGTTCAGTCCCCCTCACCTTACCCGCCCGTGCCTCCGGCCTGTTTCCCACCGGACCCCAAACCTGACCCCAACCTGACCCCAACCTGACCCCCCCACCCCAACCCCAAAATCCTAACCTTAACCAGGGTAATTTTGTGAATGTATGGAAAGTTAAAGGGGGTGCCATGTCAAAATTATGTTTTACCAGGAAGTCAAAAATACCCTGATGCCAGGAAATTACCTGAGGTACTTTTTCCAGGAAGATAAAAATACCCTGATGCCAGGAATCACCTGAAGAAGGCACACTTTTGCCGAAACGTCGTGAATATTCAGCCAAAAAATTAAGGGACACAGAAAGACAAGTTTAATTCAATTTGCAAGAATGGAGGGAAAGATGAAAGGACAAAATTCCTATAAAAGGGGAGGGGTTTAGTGGGTAAATTTGGCCGGAAGGCCAGTGCATTTCCGGCTCTCCTCCGGGTGAGCCGGTTCAGTCCCCCTCACCTTACCCGCCCGTGCCTCCGGCCTGTTTCCCACCGGACCCCAAACCTGACCCCAACCTGACCCCAACCTGACCCCCCCACCCCAACCCCAAAATCCTAACCTTAACCAGGGTAATTTTGTGAATGTATGGAAAGTTAAAGGGGGTGCCATGTCAAAATTATGTTTTACCAGGAAGTCAAAAATACCCTGATGCCAGGAAATTACCTGAGGTACTTTTTCCAGGAAGATAAAAATACCCTGATGCCAGGAATCACCTGAAGAAGGCACACTTTTGCCGAAACGTCGTGAATATTCAGCCAAAAAATTAAGGGACACAGAAAGACAAGTTTAATTCAATTTGCAAGAATGGAGGGAAAGATGAAAGGACAAAATTCCTATAAAAGGGGAGGGGTTTAGTGGGTAAATTTGGCCGGAAGGCCAGTGCATTTCCGGCTCTCCTCCGGGTGAGCCGGTTCAGTCCCCCTAACCCTAACCCTAACCCTAACCCTAACCCTAACCCTAACCCTAACCCTAACCCTAACCCTAACCCTAAGACAAGGTCCCACCCCTTCCTCATTAGTATTACTGGAATCAGGGTACATGAAAATGGGGGGGTAGCCGAAGTGTAGAGCAAATGATCCACTGTTTAGGGGGTCAAATCAAAGATTCCAAAGTGGCACTCAGCCCCTATCCTAACCCTAACCCTAACCCTAACCCTAACCCTAATTCACTTAAAACAATACCGGAACCCAATTTACTTCAAAAATCTAAAATTAACCAAACCTCAATTTCTAAAATTATTAACCAAAATAAAAAACCCCCTAACGATGTACAAACCCAGATATTTTTTCTTTGACAGAGCTTCGTTTTATTGGGGCTGAAGCCATCTCCCCTTATTTTCACAAAAGTACAGGAATTAACCGTACAAGCTGTCAAGGACATGCCCAAGACCAGCCTGAAGGGGCCAGCCCATCTTTATGACTACACCTTTCTCTCATGGTTGCTAAAAAACCTCCGGGTGAAAATCTCAGCCACAATTTGCATACAAACCACAAGACCCCGCCCACGGCTCACAGCCCGCCAATCACAGCCACTGCAGACACGAATAAAACATAAGTGTTCCACACACCAACTTTAACACACATAATCAAAAAGACAAGTGACATAAATGGGAAATAAAATAAAAATCTAAAGCAAAATATCTAACCAAAGAGAAACATGTCGAAAAAAGAACTCTAACACACAAAATAAAACTATTAAATAGACAATTATCTGTAATAAGATAAGAACCGGGACCCCGCGGGGATAACGGAGAATAAAACCTCAAATACACCAGAAGATTACAAGACTTGAAGATTTCCTGCTGAAGATCCCAAGAACCTCCAGGGCAGCCACTCCAGAAAAAATCAAAAGCTCTTTTGAGAGCTATGAGCAAATTTTCCTCCTCCGCCAAGCCTCCAGAAGAACGACCAGCCCCATGGACCACGGACCTCCTCCTCCAAGCCTCCAGAAGAACAGCCAGCCACACGGACCACGGACCAGGCCTCCTCCTCCTCCAAGCCTCCAGAAGAACGACCAACCTCATGGACCACGGACCTCCTCCTCCAAGCCTCCAGAAGAACAGCCAACCCCACGAACCAGAGAAACACCGACTTCACAGCCGACACAGACATCCTTCAAGGTAAGTGAACAAAGTAACTCTCACTAGGGAACACCTTTCAAGGTAAGTGAACAAAGTAACTCTCACTAGGGAATACCTCAATCTTCTTCCAAAACTAATATTATGGGACTACAAAAAAGGTAACAATTCCTAAAATACCAAAACGTTTTAAACAAAAAATACATGAAAATAGAAAACAAAACGATGAATATAAAAATAACCGACGGTGACAGTGTTTACAATAAATGTTCATAAATATTTTACTGTACCCTGAGTAAATATAAGATCCTTCGAAAAACCAAAAAATATTAATTGGGCACTGGACGACCTTGGACTCGATCAACCCAAGGGGGCCACTAGCGCGGAGGGCGTCTGGTATTCCCACGGCCGAAACGCCTGTTGATCCGCTAGATACCACTGACGAAAGTCCAGAAATTCATATTAGGTACCAATAATTACTATCTCCTCCCGGGCCTCCAGGAGGGATAATAATGAAGGTTATTCTAAACTAGGAATAATACACCTAAAACCGACCTCCAAACAAACAGGGTCACCCTCTAATTAATTCAAATCTACTGATCTATGTATCTCATTACATTCATCTTATAAAACATTTCAGCCACAAGAGATCTTCGGATCTCATTACATTCATCTCATAAAACATTTCAGCCACAAGAGATCTTCGGATCTCATCACATTCATCTTATAAACATTTCAGCCACCTAACCCTAACCCTAACCCTAACCCTAACCCTGGCCCCAACCCCAACCATAAACTTAAACCTAACCCAAACCATAACCCTAACCCTAACCCAAAACCCTAACCCTAACCCTGACCCTAACCCTAACCCTAACCCTGGCCCCAACCCCAACCATAAACTTAAACCTAACCCAAACCATAACCCTAACCCTAACCCAAAACCCTAACCTTAACCCTAACCCAAATCCTAATTTCAACCTTAACCTTAAAGCAAAACCCTAAACTTAAACTAAACCCTAACCTTAACCCTAATCTTAAGCTACACAAACAAACTCTAACCCGAACCCCAAATCCTTAAAACCGCTCCAAAAAAAACCCCCCCTCACCTCTCCTCTCTGAACTATCAACCCACCAACCAAACTCCCCCCCCCCCCCCCCCTTCTTCTCCCCTTCCAAAACTCACAACTGTCCTCTCATATTACACCCACTAGCCACAGACGAAGACACCGGATCCTCCACAATCCGACTGCACGCATAAGGGGTACCTAGTGACCTTGATTCACCATACAGCACATCTCACATCAAAACTCTGAAACTATTCAGAGGTCTCGCACCATACGCTACTGACAAAAGTACTTTAGTGCATACGGATCTCAACTGGATGTACGATGTGAGAGTGCAACACTACCTTCTGCGAACTCTGGTAACGCCTACGAGCGTTAGGAGGCAGTAGCGTATTGGTTTCCCGCAGGGAGCCGTTGAACACAAACCCTAACCCAGCCAGTTCCTCTGTCCGACCGAGCTCTCCGGCCCCACAATCGTACTTGCACCCAGACAGCAACACAAACATACCTACTACAACATACACTAGCTCTACAGATGAGAGACCTCTCCCTCCTAAACTACTCCTAACTCCTTCTCCTCAACACTTTTCCTCTTCTCTCTCACCCACCCTCTCTACCACCCAAACCACCTCTCCCCCATCTTAGGATAAAAAAATAAAAAAATAAAACAAATAAATATCACCCACCAATCCAAACCTGTTAGAAAACTTGATGAAACCTTACCAACCCTACTCACGAACCTTACAAAATCGTTTTAACGGTGTTTATTTCAAGAAAATATAAAAGTACCTGATAAACCTACTTTTCAATGAAAACTATAACTTAACTGAACTTACTTTGAAAAAATTAATATACCTTAAACCTCATTTTCACTGGAAACTACGACTTAACTGGATTTAAATTTTTTTAAATCTCGTTTTTACTCAACCACTTTAAAGTACATTATAACTTAATTTACTGTTAAAAAAACGGAAATTAACTTTAAAAAAAAAAAAAAAAAAAAACCCATTTTTTGACTTATCAAATTTTAAACTACATTTTATCTGGATTTACTAAAACGAAATTTAACTTCCAAAAATTCGTGTCCACTTATCCACTGTAAACTATATCTTAATTTATTTTAGGGCTCAAAATGAAAATGACCTTCTATAACACTGGATTTTACTGAGCCACCTTAAACTATATTTCAGAGGAGTTACGGTTAAAAACGGAAATGACCTTATCCAATTCTAAACTACATTTTATCTGGATTTAATGTATTCATTATCCAAGGTAAATGGTATTTTAACCTTAGTTAATGTTAAAGTAACGAACAAGACCTTATAAAACTCGATTTATTAATTCACTTAAAACAAATACCGGAACCAAATTTACTTTAAAAATCTAAAATTAACCAAACCTGAATTTCTAAAATTATTAACCAAAATAAAAAAACCCCAAACAAGGTACAAACCCAGATATTTTTTTCTTTGACAGAGCTTCGCTTTGTTTGGGGCTGAAGCCATCTCCCCTTATTTTCACAATAGTACAGGAATTTACCAGTACAAAGCTGTCAATGACATGCCCAAGAGCAGCCTGAAGGGGCCAGGCCATCTTTACAACTACACCTTTCTCTCATGGTTGCTTAAAAACCTCCAGGTGAAAATCTCAGCCACAATTTGCATACAAACCAAAATAAACCACAAGACCCCGCCCACGGCTCACAGCCCGCCAATCATAGCCACTGTTACTTGTAAAATCTAAATACACCTTAAATCTCCTTTTTACTGAAAGCTAAGACTTAACTTAGTTTATCCTTTATAAAATTTTAATATACCTTAAAATTCGTTGTTACTTATCCATTTTTAAAGGGCATTTTATCTTGAGTTACTGTCTAAAACTGGTATGCATTTATCCAATGTAAACTGTATTTCAACCTCAGTTACTGCTAAAATAACGAAAAAGACCTTAGAAAACTCAATTTATTAATTCACTTAAAACAATACCGGAACCCAATTTACTTCAAAAATCTAAAATTAACCAAACCTCAATTTCTAAAATTATTAACCAAAATAAAAAACCCCCTAACGATGTACAAACCCAGATATTTTTTCTTTGACAGAGCTTCGTTTTATTGGGGCTGAAGCCATCTCCCCTTATTTTCACAAAAGTACAGGAATTAACCGTACAAACTGTCAAGGACATGCCCAAGACCAGCCTGAAGGGGCCAGCCCATCTTTATGACTACACCTTTCTCTCATGGTTGCTTAAAAACCTCCGGGTGAAAATCTCAGCCACAATTTGCATACAAACCACAAGACCCCACCCACGGCTCACAGCCCGCCAATCACAGCCACTGCAGACACGAATAAAACATAAGTGTTCCACACACCAACTTTAACACACATAATCAAAAAGACAAATGACATAAATGGGAAACAAAATAAAAATCTAAAGCAAAATATCTAACCAAAGAGAAACATGTCGAAAAAAGAACTCTAACACACAAAATAAAACTATTAAATAGACAATTATCTGTAATAAGATAAGAACCGGGACCCCGCGGGGATAACGGAGAATAAAACCTCAAATACACCAGAAGATTACAAGACTTGAAGATTTCCTGCTGAAGATCCCAAGAACCTCCAGGGCAGCCACTCCAGAAAAAATCAAAAGCTCTTTTGAGAGCTATGAGCAAATTTTCCTCCTCCGCCAAGCCTCCAGAAGAACGACCAGCCCCATGGACCACGGACCTCCTCCTCCAAGCCTCCAGAAGAACGGCCAGCCACACGGACCACGGACCAGGCCTCCTCCTCCTCCAAGCCTCCAGAAGAACGACCAACCTCATGGACCACGGACCTCCTCCTCCAAGCCTCCGGAAGAACAGCCAACCCCACGAACCAGAGAAACACCGACTTCACAGCCGACACAGACATCTTTCAAGGTAAGTGAACAAAGTAACTCTCACTAGGGAACACCTTTCAAGGTAAGTGAACAAAGTAACTCTCACTAGGGAATACCTCAATCTTCTTCCAAAACTAATATTATGGGACTACAAAAAAGGTAACAATTCCTAAAATACCAAAACTTTTTAAACAAAAAATACATGAAAATAGAAAACAAAACGATGAATATAAAAATAACCGACGGTTACAGTGTTTACAATAAATGTTCATAAATATTTTACTGTACCCTGAGTAAATATAAGATCCTTCGAAAAACCAAAAAATATTAATTGGGCACTGGACGACCTTGGACTCGATCAACCCAAGGGGGCCACTAGCGCGGAGGGCGTCTGGTATTCCCACGGCCGAAACGCCTGTTGATCCGCTAGATACCACTGACGAAAGTCCAGAAATTCATATTAGGTACCAATAATTACTATCTCCTCCCGGGCCTCCAGGAGGGATAATAATGAAGGTTATTCTAAACTAGGAATAATACACCTAAAACCGACCTCCAAACAAACAGGGTCACCCTCTAATTAATTCAAATCTACTGATCTACGGATCTCATCACATTCATCTTATAAACATTTCAGCCACAAGAGATCTTCGGATCTCATTACATTCATCTTATAAAACATTTCAGCCACAAGAGATCTTCGGATCTCATTACATTCATCTTATAAAACATTTCAGCCACAAGAGATCTTCGGATCTCAGTACATTCATCTTATAAAACATTTCAGCCACAAGAGATCTTCGGATCTCATTACATTCATCTTATAAAACATTTCAGCCACAAGAGATCTTCGGATCTCAGTACATTCATCTTATAAACATTTCAGCCACAAGAGATCTTCGGATCTCATTACATTCATCTTATAAAACATTTCAGCCACAAGAGATCTTCGGATCTCATTACATTCATCTTATAAAACATTTCAGCCACAAGAGATCTTCGGATCTCAGTACATTCACCTTATAAACATTTCAACCACAAGAGATCTTCGGATCTCATCACATTCATCTTATAAACATTTCAGCCACCTAACCCTAACCCTAACCCTAACCCTAACCCTGGCCCCAACCCCAACCATAAACTTAAACCTAACCCAAACCATAACCCTAACCCTAACCCAAAACCCTAACCCTAACCCTAACCCTGACCCTAACCCTAACCCTAACCCTGGCCCCAACCCCAACCATAAACTTAAACCTAACCCAAACCATAACCCTAACCCTAACCCAAAACCCTAACCTTAACCCTAACCCAAATCCTAATTTCAACCTTAACCTTAAAGCAAAACCCTAAACTTAAACTAAACCCTAACCTTAACCCTAATCTTAAGCTACACAAACAAACTCTAACCCGAACCCCAAATCCTTAAAACCGCTCCAAAAAAAACCCCCCCTCACCTCTCCTCTCTGAACTATCAACCCACCAACCAAACTCCCCCCCCCCCCCCCCTTCTTCTCCCCTTCCAAAACTCACAACTGTCCTCTCATATTACACCCACTAGCCACAGACGAAGACACCGGATCCTCCACAATCCGACTGCACGCATAAGGGGTACCTAGTGACCTTGATTCACCATACAGCACATCTCACATCAAAACTCTGAAACTATTCAGAGGTCTCGCACCATACGCTACTGACAAAAGTACTTTAGTGCATACGGATCTCAACTGGATGTACGATGTGAGAGTGCAACACTACCTTCTGCGAACTCTGGTAACGCCTACGAGCGTTAGGAGGCAGTAGCGTATTGGTTTCCCGCAGGGAGCCGTTGAACACAAACCCTAACCCTAACCCTAACCCTAACCCTAACCCTAACCCTAACCCTAACCCTAACCCTAACCCGAATCCGTCGGATATATTTAGGGGTCTAGCTCTCCAACAAGTCCAACCACGAGTCTCTACGACCTTCAGAAGCTGAGATATAAAATATGATTTTTTGCGTTTTTTTTTTTAGATTTTCTCCCACTTCCCAAAGTCGTAGAAGGTCGAGGGTGGGCTCGTTGGAAAGCTAGACCCCTAATTATATCAGACGCGAGCAGGTTCCGAAGCTCTACGACCTTCCTATCAAAAGTTATTCAAAAAAAACACTTTTTACCCATGATCCTTTGCTCCAATCGCGAAAACGACACCGTTTGCGAAGTAGCTATCACCTAGGAGCCCTATATATACATGCTAAGCTATGTTATAGCTTGGTTAGCAAGTTTTAGCTTGCTAAGCTAGGCTAAGCTAACTTTGAGCCGGCTCAAAAGTGGCTAAACCCCCCTATCCTAACCCTAACCCTAACCCTAACCCTAACCCTAACCTTTTTCCAGGAAGATAAAAATACCCTGATGCCAGGAATCACCTGAAGAAGGCACACTTTTGCCGAAACGTCGTGAATATTCAGCCAAAAAATTAAGGGACACAGAAAGACAAGTTTAATTCAATTTGCAAGAATGGAGGGAAAGATGAAAGGACAAAATTCCTATAAAAGGGGAGGGGTTTAGTGGGTAAATTTGGCCGGAAGGCCAGTGCATTTCCGGCTCTCCTCCGGGTGAGCCGGTTCAGTCCCCCTCACCTTACCCGCCCGTGCCTCCGGCCTGTTTCCCACCGGACCCCAAACCTGACCCCAACCTGACCCCAACCTGACCCCCCCACCCCAACCCCAAAATCCTAACCTTAACCAGGGTAATTTTGTGAATGTATGGAAAGTTAAAGGGGGTGCCATGTCAAAATTATGTTTTACCAGGAAGTCAAAAATACCCTGATGCCAGGAAATTACCTGAGGTACTTTTTCCAGGAAGATAAAAATACCCTGATGCCAGGAATCACCTGAAGAAGGCACACTTTTGCCGAAACGTCGTGAATATTCAGCCAAAAAATTAAGGGACACAGAAAGACAAGTTTAATTCAATTTGCAAGAATGGAGGGAAAGATGAAAGGACAAAATTCCTATAAAAGGGGAGGGGTTTAGTGGGTAAATTTGGCCGGAAGGCCAGTGCATTTCCGGCTCTCCTCCGGGTGAGCCGGTTCAGTCCCCCTCACCTTACCCGCCCGTGCCTCCGGCCTGTTTCCCACCGGACCCCAAACCTGACCCCAACCTGACCCCAACCTGACCCCCCCACCCCAACCCCAAAATCCTAACCTTAACCAGGGTAATTTTGTGAATGTATGGAAAGTTAAAGGGGGTGCCATGTCAAAATTATGTTTTACCAGGAAGTCAAAAATACCCTGATGCCAGGAAATTACCTGAGGTACTTTTTCCAGGAAGATAAAAATACCCTGATGCCAGGAATCACCTGAAGAAGGCACACTTTTGCCGAAACGTCGTGAATATTCAGCCAAAAAATTAAGGGACACAGAAAGACAAGTTTAATTCAATTTGCAAGAATGGAGGGAAAGATGAAAGGACAAAATTCCTATAAAAGGGGAGGGGTTTAGTGGGTAAATTTGGCCGGAAGGCCAGTGCATTTCCGGCTCTCCTCCGGGTGAGCCGGTTCAGTCCCCCTCACCTTACCCGCCCGTGCCTCCGGCCTGTTTCCCACCGGACCCCAAACCTGACCCCAACCTGACCCCAACCTGACCCCCCCACCCCAACCCCAAAATCCTAACCTTAACCAGGGTAATTTTGTGAATGTATGGAAAGTTAAAGGGGGTGCCATGTCAAAATTATGTTTTACCAGGAAGTCAAAAATACCCTGATGCCAGGAAATTACCTGAGGTACTTTTTCCAGGAAGATAAAAATACCCTGATGCCAGGAATCACCTGAAGAAGGCACACTTTTGCCGAAACGTCGTGAATATTCAGCCAAAAAATTAAGGGACACAGAAAGACAAGTTTAATTCAATTTGCAAGAATGGAGGGAAAGATGAAAGGACAAAATTCCTATAAAAGGGGAGGGGTTTAGTGGGTAAATTTGGCCGGAAGGCCAGTGCATTTCCGGCTCTCCTCCGGGTGAGCCGGTTCAGTCCCCCTCACCTTACCCGCCCGTGCCTCCGGCCTGTTTCCCACCGGACCCCAAACCTGACCCCAACCTGACCCCAACCTGACCCCCCCACCCCAACCCCAAAATCCTAACCTTAACCAGGGTAATTTTGTGAATGTATGGAAAGTTAAAGGGGGTGCCATGTCAAAATTATGTTTTACCAGGAAGTCAAAAATACCCTGATGCCAGGAAATTACCTGAGGTACTTTTTCCAGGAAGATAAAAATACCCTGATGCCAGGAATCACCTGAAGAAGGCACACTTTTGCCGAAACGTCGTGAATATTCAGCCAAAAAATTAAGGGACACAGAAAGACAAGTTTAATTCAATTTGCAAGAATGGAGGGAAAGATGAAAGGACAAAATTCCTATAAAAGGGGAGGGGTTTAGTGGGTAAATTTGGCCGGAAGGCCAGTGCATTTCCGGCTCTCCTCCGGGTGAGCCGGTTCAGTCCCCCTCACCTTACCCGCCCGTGCCTCCGGCCTGTTTCCCACCGGACCCCAAACCTGACCCCAACCTGACCCCAACCTGACCCCCCCACCCCAACCCCAAAATCCTAACCTTAACCAGGGTAATTTTGTGAATGTATGGAAAGTTAAAGGGGGTGCCATGTCAAAATTATGTTTTACCAGGAAGTCAAAAATACCCTGATGCCAGGAAATTACCTGAGGTACTTTTTCCAGGAAGATAAAAATACCCTGATGCCAGGAATCACCTGAAGAAGGCACACTTTTGCCGAAACGTCGTGAATATTCAGCCAAAAAATTAAGGGACACAGAAAGACAAGTTTAATTCAATTTGCAAGAATGGAGGGAAAGATGAAAGGACAAAATTCCTATAAAAGGGGAGGGGTTTAGTGGGTAAATTTGGCCGGAAGGCCAGTGCATTTCCGGCTCTCCTCCGGGTGAGCCGGTTCAGTCCCCCTAACCCTAACCCTAACCCTAACCCTAACCCTAACCCTAACCCTAACCCTAACCCTAACCCTAAGACAAGGTCCCACCCCTTCCTCATTAGTATTACTGGAATCAGGGTACATGAAAATGGGGGGGTAGCCGAAGTGTAGAGCAAATGATCCACTGTTTAGGGGGTCAAATCAAAGATTCCAAAGTGGCACTCAGCCCCTATCCTAACCCTAACCCTAACCCTAACCCTAACCCTAACCCTAACCCTAATTCACTTAAAACAATACCGGAACCCAATTTACTTCAAAAATCTAAAATTAACCAAACCTCAATTTCTAAAATTATTAACCAAAATAAAAAACCCCCTAACGATGTACAAACCCAGATATTTTTTCTTTGACAGAGCTTCGTTTTATTGGGGCTGAAGCCATCTCCCCTTATTTTCACAAAAGTACAGGAATTAACCGTACAAGCTGTCAAGGACATGCCCAAGACCAGCCTGAAGGGGCCAGCCCATCTTTATGACTACACCTTTCTCTCATGGTTGCTAAAAAACCTCCGGGTGAAAATCTCAGCCACAATTTGCATACAAACCACAAGACCCCGCCCACGGCTCACAGCCCGCCAATCACAGCCACTGCAGACACGAATAAAACATAAGTGTTCCACACACCAACTTTAACACACATAATCAAAAAGACAAGTGACATAAATGGGAAATAAAATAAAAATCTAAAGCAAAATATCTAACCAAAGAGAAACATGTCGAAAAAAGAACTCTAACACACAAAATAAAACTATTAAATAGACAATTATCTGTAATAAGATAAGAACCGGGACCCCGCGGGGATAACGGAGAATAAAACCTCAAATACACCAGAAGATTACAAGACTTGAAGATTTCCTGCTGAAGATCCCAAGAACCTCCAGGGCAGCCACTCCAGAAAAAATCAAAAGCTCTTTTGAGAGCTATGAGCAAATTTTCCTCCTCCGCCAAGCCTCCAGAAGAACGACCAGCCCCATGGACCACGGACCTCCTCCTCCAAGCCTCCAGAAGAACAGCCAGCCACACGGACCACGGACCAGGCCTCCTCCTCCTCCAAGCCTCCAGAAGAACGACCAACCTCATGGACCACGGACCTCCTCCTCCAAGCCTCCAGAAGAACAGCCAACCCCACGAACCAGAGAAACACCGACTTCACAGCCGACACAGACATCCTTCAAGGTAAGTGAACAAAGTAACTCTCACTAGGGAACACCTTTCAAGGTAAGTGAACAAAGTAACTCTCACTAGGGAATACCTCAATCTTCTTCCAAAACTAATATTATGGGACTACAAAAAAGGTAACAATTCCTAAAATACCAAAACGTTTTAAACAAAAAATACATGAAAATAGAAAACAAAACGATGAATATAAAAATAACCGACGGTGACAGTGTTTACAATAAATGTTCATAAATATTTTACTGTACCCTGAGTAAATATAAGATCCTTCGAAAAACCAAAAAATATTAATTGGGCACTGGACGACCTTGGACTCGATCAACCCAAGGGGGCCACTAGCGCGGAGGGCGTCTGGTATTCCCACGGCCGAAACGCCTGTTGATCCGCTAGATACCACTGACGAAAGTCCAGAAATTCATATTAGGTACCAATAATTACTATCTCCTCCCGGGCCTCCAGGAGGGATAATAATGAAGGTTATTCTAAACTAGGAATAATACACCTAAAACCGACCTCCAAACAAACAGGGTCACCCTCTAATTAATTCAAATCTACTGATCTATGTATCTCATTACATTCATCTTATAAAACATTTCAGCCACAAGAGATCTTCGGATCTCATTACATTCATCTTATAAAACATTTCAGCCACAAGAGATCTTCGGATCTCATTACATTCATCTTATAAAACATTTCAGCCACAAGAGATCTTCGGATCTCAGTACATTCATCTTATAAAACATTTCAGCCACAAGAGATCTTCGGATCTCATTACATTCATCTGATAAAACATTTCAGCCACAAGAGATCTTCGGATCTCAGTACATTCATCTTATAAACATTTCAGCCACAAGAGATCTTCGGATCTCATTACATTCATCTTATAAAACATTTCAGCCACAAGGGATCTTCGGATCTCATTACATTCATCTTATAAAACATTTCAGCCACAAGAGATCTTCGGATCTCATTACATTCATCTCATAAAACATTTCAGCCACAAGAGATCTTCGGATCTCATCACATTCATCTTATAAACATTTCAGCCACCTAACCCTAACCCTAACCCTAACCCTAACCCTGGCCCCAACCCCAACCATAAACTTAAACCTAACCCAAACCATAACCCTAACCCAAAACCCTAACCCTAACCCTAACCCTGACCCTAACCCTAACCCTAACCCTGGCCCCAACCCCAACCATAAACTTAAACCTAACCCAAACCATAACCCTAACCCTAACCCAAAACCCTAACCTTAACCCTAACCCAAATCCTAATTTCAACCTTAACCTTAAAGCAAAACCCTAAACTTAAACTAAACCCTAACCTTAACCCTAATCTTAAGCTACACAAACAAACTCTAACCCGAACCCCAAATCCTAAAAACCGCTCCAAAAAAAAAAACCCCCCCTCACCTCTCCTCTCTGAACTATCAACCCACCAACCAAACCCCCCCCCCCCCCCCCCTTCTTCTCCCCTTCCAAAACTCACAACTGTCCTCTCATATTACACCCACTAGCCACAGACGAAGACACCGGATCCTCCACAATCCGACTGCACGCATAAGGGGTACCTAGTGACCTTGATTCACCATACAGCACATCTCACATCAAAACTCTGAAACTATTCAGAGGTCTCGCACCATACGCTACTGACAAAAGTACTTTAGTGCATACGGATCTCAACTGGATGTACGATGTGAGAGTGCAACACTACCTTCTGCGAACTCTGGTAACGCCTACGAGCGTTAGGAGGCAGTAGCGTATTGGTTTCCCGCAGGGAGCCGTTGAACACAAACCCTAACCCTAACCCTAACCCTAACCCTAACCCTAACCCTAACCCTAACCCTAACCCTAACCCTAACCCTAACCCGGATCTCAACTGGATGTACGATGTGAGAGTGCAACACTACCTTCTGCGAACTCTGGTAACGCCTACGAGCGTTAGGAGGCAGTAGCGTATTGGTTTCCCGCAGGGAGCCGTTGAACACAAACCCTAACCCAGCCAGTTCCTCTGTCCGACCGAGCTCTCCGGCCCCACAATCGTACTTGCACCCAGACAACAACACAAACATACCTACTACAACATACACTAGCTCTACAGATGAGAGACCTCTCCCTCCTAAACTACTCCTAACTCCTTCTCCTCAACACTTTTCCTCTTCTCTCTCACCCACCCTCTCTACCACCCAAACCACCTCTCCCCCATCTTGGGATAAAAAAATAAAAAAATAAAACAAATAAATATCACCCACCAATCCAAACCTGTTAGAGAACTTGATGAAACCTTACCAACCCTACTCACGAACCTTACAAAATCGTTTTAACGGTGTTTATTTCAAGAAAATATAAAAGTACCTGATAAACCTACTTTTCAATGAAAACTATAACTTAACTGAACTTACTTTGAAAAAATTAATATACCTTAAACCTCACTTTCACTGGAAACTACGACTTAACTGGATTTAAAATTTTTTTAAATCTCGTTTTTACTCAACCACTTTAAAGTACATTATAACTTAATTTACTGTTAAAAAAACGGAAATTAACTTTAAAAAAAAAAAAAAAAAAAAAAAAAAAAAAAAAAAAAAAAAAAAAAAAAAAAAAAAACCCATTTTTTGACTTATCAAATTTTAAACTACATTTTATCTGGATTTACTAAAACGAAATTTAACTTCCAAAAATTCGTGTCCACTTATCCACTGTAAACTATATCTTAATTTATTTAGGGCTCAAAATGAAAATGACCTTCTATAACACTGGATTTTACTGAGCCACCTTAAACTATATTTCAGATGAGTTACTGTTAAAAACGGAAATGACCTTATCCAATTCTAAACTACATTTTATCTGGATTTAATGTATTCATTATCCAAGGTAAATGGTATTTTAACCTTAGTTAATGTTAAAGTAACGAACAAGACCTTATAAAACTCGATTTATTAATTCACTTAAAACAAATACCGGAACCAAATTTACTTTAAAAAATCTAAAATTAACCAAACCTGAATTTCTAAAATTATTAACCAAAATAAAAAAAAACCCCAAACAAGGTACAAACCCAGATATTTTTTTCTTTGACAGAGCTTCGCTTTGTTTGGGGCTGAAGCCATCTCCCCTTATTTTCACAATAGTACAGGAATTTACCAGTACAAAGCTGTCAATGACATGCCCAAGAGCAGCCTGAAGGGGCCAGGCCATCTTTACGACTACACCTTTCTCTCATGGTTGCTTAAAAACCTCCAGGTGAAAATCTCAGCCACAATTTGCATACAAACCAAAACAAACCACAAGACCCCGCCCACGGCTCACAGCCCGCCAATCATAGCCACTGTTACTTGTAAAATCTAAATACACCTTAAATCTCCTTTTTACTGAAAGCTAAGACTTAACTTAGTTTATCCTTTATAAAATTTTAATACACCTTAAAATTCGTTGTTACTTATCCATTTTTAAAGGGCATTTTATCTTGAGTTACTGTCTAAAACTGGTATGCATTTATCCAATGTAAACTGTATTTCAACCTCAGTTACTGCTAAAATAACGAAAAAGACCTTAGAAAACTCAATTTATTAATTCACTTAAAACAATACCGGAACCCAATTTACTTCAAAAATCTAAAATTAACCAAACCTCAATTTCTAAAATTATTAACCAAAATAAAAAACCCCCTAACGATGTACAAACCCAGATATTTTTTCTTTGACAGAGCTTCGTTTTATTGGGGCTGAAGCCATCTCCCCTTATTTTCACAAAAGTACAGGAATTAACCGTACAAGCTGTCAAGGACATGCCCAAGACCAGCCTGAAGGGGCCAGCCCATCTTTATGACTACACCTTTCTCTCATGGTTGCTAAAAAACCTCCGGGTGAAAATCTCAGCCACAATTTGCATACAAACCACAAGACCCCGCCCACGGCTCACAGCCCGCCAATCACAGCCACTGCAGACACGAATAAAACATAAGTGTTCCACACACCAACTTTAACACACATAATCAAAAAGACAAGTGACATAAATGGGAAATAAAATAAAAATCTAAAGCAAAATATCTAACCAAAGAGAAACATGTCGAAAAAAGAACTCTAACACACAAAATAAAACTATTAAATAGACAATTATCTGTAATAAGATAAGAACCGGGACCCCGCGGGGATAACGGAGAATAAAACCTCAAATACACCAGAAGATTACAAGACTTGAAGATTTCCTGCTGAAGATCCCAAGAACCTCCAGGGCAGCCACTCCAGAAAAAATCAAAAGCTCTTTTGAGAGCTATGAGCAAATTTTCCTCCTCCGCCAAGCCTCCAGAAGAACGACCAGCCCCATGGACCACGGACCTCCTCCTCCAAGCCTCCAGAAGAACAGCCAGCCACACGGACCACGGACCAGGCCTCCTCCTCCTCCAAGCCTCCAGAAGAACGACCAACCTCATGGACCACGGACCTCCTCCTCCAAGCCTCCAGAAGAACAGCCAACCCCACGAACCAGAGAAACACCGACTTCACAGCCGACACAGACATCCTTCAAGGTAAGTGAACAAAGTAACTCTCACTAGGGAACACCTTTCAAGGTAAGTGAACAAAGTAACTCTCACTAGGGAATACCTCAATCTTCTTCCAAAACTAATATTATGGGACTACAAAAAAGGTAACAATTCCTAAAATACCAAAACGTTTTAAACAAAAAATACATGAAAATAGAAAACAAAACGATGAATATAAAAATAACCGACGGTGACAGTGTTTACAATAAATGTTCATAAATATTTTACTGTACCCTGAGTAAATATAAGATCCTTCGAAAAACCAAAAAATATTAATTGGGCACTGGACGACCTTGGACTCGATCAACCCAAGGGGGCCACTAGCGCGGAGGGCGTCTGGTATTCCCACGGCCGAAACGCCTGTTGATCCGCTAGATACCACTGACGAAAGTCCAGAAATTCATATTAGGTACCAATAATTACTATCTCCTCCCGGGCCTCCAGGAGGGATAATAATGAAGGTTATTCTAAACTAGGAATAATACACCTAAAACCGACCTCCAAACAAACAGGGTCACCCTCTAATTAATTCAAATCTACTGATCTATGTATCTCATTACATTCATCTTATAAAACATTTCAGCCACAAGAGATCTTCGGATCTCATTACATTCATCTTATAAAACATTTCAGCCACAAGAGATCTTCGGATCTCATTACATTCATCTTATAAAACATTTCAGCCACAAGAGATCTTCGGATCTCAGTACATTCATCTTATAAAACATTTCAGCCACAAGAGATCTTCGGATCTCATTACATTCATCTGATAAAACATTTCAGCCACAAGAGATCTTCGGATCTCAGTACATTCATCTTATAAACATTTCAGCCACAAGAGATCTTCGGATCTCATTACATTCATCTTATAAAACATTTCAGCCACAAGGGATCTTCGGATCTCATTACATTCATCTTATAAAACATTTCAGCCACAAGAGATCTTCGGATCTCATTACATTCATCTCATAAAACATTTCAGCCACAAGAGATCTTCGGATCTCATCACATTCATCTTATAAACATTTCAGCCACCTAACCCTAACCCTAACCCTAACCCTAACCCTGGCCCCAACCCCAACCATAAACTTAAACCTAACCCAAACCATAACCCTAACCCAAAACCCTAACCCTAACCCTAACCCTGACCCTAACCCTAACCCTAACCCTGGCCCCAACCCCAACCATAAACTTAAACCTAACCCAAACCATAACCCTAACCCTAACCCAAAACCCTAACCTTAACCCTAACCCAAATCCTAATTTCAACCTTAACCTTAAAGCAAAACCCTAAACTTAAACTAAACCCTAACCTTAACCCTAATCTTAAGCTACACAAACAAACTCTAACCCGAACCCCAAATCCTAAAAACCGCTCCAAAAAAAAACCCCCCCTCACCTCTCCTCTCTGAACTATCAACCCACCAACCAAACCCCCCCCCCCCCCCCCCTTCTTCTCCCCTTCCAAAACTCACAACTGTCCTCTCATATTACACCCACTAGCCACAGACGAAGACACCGGATCCTCCACAATCCGACTGCACGCATAAGGGGTACCTAGTGACCTTGATTCACCATACAGCACATCTCACATCAAAACTCTGAAACTATTCAGAGGTCTCGCACCATACGCTACTGACAAAAGTACTTTAGTGCATACGGATCTCAACTGGATGTACGATGTGAGAGTGCAACACTACCTTCTGCGAACTCTGGTAACGCCTACGAGCGTTAGGAGGCAGTAGCGTATTGGTTTCCCGCAGGGAGCCGTTGAACACAAACCCTAACCCAGCCAGTTCCTCTGTCCGACCGAGCTCTCCGGCCCCACAATCGTACTTGCACCCAGACAACAACACAAACATACCTACTACAACATACACTAGCTCTACAGATGAGAGACCTCTCCCTCCTAAACTACTCCTAACTCCTTCTCCTCAACACTTTTCCTCTTCTCTCTCACCCACCCTCTCTACCACCCAAACCACCTCTCCCCCATCTTGGGATAAAAAAATAAAAAAATAAAACAAATAAATATCACCCACCAATCCAAACCTGTTAGAGAACTTGATGAAACCTTACCAACCCTACTCACGAACCTTACAAAATCGTTTTAACGGTGTTTATTTCAAGAAAATATAAAAGTACCTGATAAACCTACTTTTCAATGAAAACTATAACTTAACTGAACTTACTTTGAAAAAATTAATATACCTTAAACCTCACTTTCACTGGAAACTACGACTTAACTGGATTTAAAATTTTTTTAAATCTCGTTTTTACTCAACCACTTTAAAGTACATTATAACTTAATTTACTGTTAAAAAAACGGAAATTAACTTTAAAAAAAAAAAAAAAAAAAAAAAAACCCATTTTTTGACTTATCAAATTTTAAACTACATTTTATCTGGATTTACTAAAACGAAATTTAACTTCCAAAAATTCGTGTCCACTTATCCACTGTAAACTATATCTTAATTTATTTAGGGCTCAAAATGAAAATGACCTTCTATAACACTGGATTTTACTGAGCCACCTTAAACTATATTTCAGATGAGTTACTGTTAAAAACGGAAATGACCTTATCCAATTCTAAACTACATTTTATCTGGATTTAATGTATTCATTATCCAAGGTAAATGGTATTTTAACCTTAGTTAATGTTAAAGTAACGAACAAGACCTTATAAAACTCGATTTATTAATTCACTTAAAACAAATACCGGAACCAAATTTACTTTAAAAAATCTAAAATTAACCAAACCTGAATTTCTAAAATTATTAACCAAAATAAAAAAAAACCCCAAACAAGGTACAAACCCAGATATTTTTTTCTTTGACAGAGCTTCGCTTTGTTTGGGGCTGAAGCCATCTCCCCTTATTTTCACAATAGTACAGGAATTTACCAGTACAAAGCTGTCAATGACATGCCCAAGAGCAGCCTGAAGGGGCCAGGCCATCTTTACGACTACACCTTTCTCTCATGGTTGCTTAAAAACCTCCAGGTGAAAATCTCAGCCACAATTTGCATACAAACCAAAACAAACCACAAGACCCCGCCCACGGCTCACAGCCCGCCAATCATAGCCACTGTTACTTGTAAAATCTAAATACACCTTAAATCTCCTTTTTACTGAAAGCTAAGACTTAACTTAGTTTATCCTTTATAAAATTTTAATACACCTTAAAATTCGTTGTTACTTATCCATTTTTAAAGGGCATTTTATCTTGAGTTACTGTCTAAAACTGGTATGCATTTATCCAATGTAAACTGTATTTCAACCTCAGTTACTGCTAAAATAACGAAAAAGACCTTAGAAAACTCAATTTATTAATTCACTTAAAACAATACCGGAACCCAATTTACTTCAAAAATCTAAAATTAACCAAACCTCAATTTCTAAAATTATTAACCAAAATAAAAAACCCCCTAACGATGTACAAACCCAGATATTTTTTCTTTGACAGAGCTTCGTTTTATTGGGGCTGAAGCCATCTCCCCTTATTTTCACAAAAGTACAGGAATTAACCGTACAAGCTGTCAAGGACATGCCCAAGACCAGCCTGAAGGGGCCAACCCATCTTTATGACTACACCTTTCTCTCATGGTTGCTAAAAAACCTCCGGGTGAAAATCTCAGCCACAATTTGCATACAAACCACAAGACCCCGCCCACGGCTCACAGCCCGCCAATCACAGCCACTGCAGACACGAATAAAACATAAGTGTTCCACACACCAACTTTAACACACATAATCAAAAAGACAAGTGACATAAATGGGAAATAAAATAAAAATCTAAAGCAAAATATCTAACCAAAGAGAAACATGTCGAAAAAAGAACTCTAACACACAAAATAAAACTATTAAATAGACAATTATCTGTAATAAGATAAGAACCGGGACCCCGCGGGGATAACGGAGAATAAAACCTCAAATACACCAGAAGATTACAAGACTTGAAGATTTCCTGCTGAAGATCCCAAGAACCTCCAGGGCAGCCACTCCAGAAAAAATCAAAAGCTCTTTTGAGAGCTATGAGCAAATTTTCCTCCTCCGCCAAGCCTCCAGAAGAACGACCAGCCCCATGGACCACGGACCTCCTCCTCCAAGCCTCCAGAAGAACAGCCAGCCACACGGACCACGGACCAGGCCTCCTCCTCCTCCAAGCCTCCAGAAGAACGACCAACCTCATGGACCACGGACCTCCTCCTCCAAGCCTCCAGAAGAACAGCCAACCCCACGAACCAGAGAAACACCGACTTCACAGCCGACACAGACATCCTTCAAGGTAAGTGAACAAAGTAACTCTCACTAGGGAACACCTTTCAAGGTAAGTGAACAAAGTAACTCTCACTAGGGAATACCTCAATCTTCTTCCAAAACTAATATTATGGGACTACAAAAAAGGTAACAATTCCTAAAATACCAAAACGTTTTAAACAAAAAATACATGAAAATAGAAAACAAAACGATGAATATAAAAATAACCGACGGTGACAGTGTTTACAATAAATGTTCATAAATATTTTACTGTACCCTGAGTAAATATAAGATCCTTCGAAAAACCAAAAAATATTAATTGGGCACTGGACGACCTTGGACTCGATCAACCCAAGGGGGCCACTAGCGCGGAGGGCGTCTGGTATTCCCACGGCCGAAACGCCTGTTGATCCGCTAGATACCACTGACGAAAGTCCAGAAATTCATATTAGGTACCAATAATTACTATCTCCTCCCGGGCCTCCAGGAGGGATAATAATGAAGGTTATTCTAAACTAGGAATAATACACCTAAAACCGACCTCCAAACAAACAGGGTCACCCTCTAATTAATTCAAATCTACTGATCTATGTATCTCATTACATTCATCTTATAAAACATTTCAGCCACAAGAGATCTTCGGATCTCATTACATTCATCTTATAAAACATTTCAGCCACAAGAGATCTTCGGATCTCATTACATTCATCTTATAAAACATTTCAGCCACAAGAGATCTTCGGATCTCAGTACATTCATCTTATAAAACATTTCAGCCACAAGAGATCTTCGGATCTCATTACATTCATCTGATAAAACATTTCAGCCACAAGAGATCTTCGGATCTCAGTACATTCATCTTATAAACATTTCAGCCACAAGAGATCTTCGGATCTCATTACATTCATCTTATAAAACATTTCAGCCACAAGGGATCTTCGGATCTCATTACATTCATCTTATAAAACATTTCAGCCACAAGAGATCTTCGGATCTCATTACATTCATCTCATAAAACATTTCAGCCACAAGAGATCTTCGGATCTCATCACATTCATCTTATAAACATTTCAGCCACCTAACCCTAACCCTAACCCTAACCCTAACCCTGGCCCCAACCCCAACCATAAACTTAAACCTAACCCAAACCATAACCCTAACCCAAAACCCTAACCCTAACCCTAACCCTGACCCTAACCCTAACCCTAACCCTGGCCCCAACCCCAACCATAAACTTAAACCTAACCCAAACCATAACCCTAACCCTAACCCAAAACCCTAACCTTAACCCTAACCCAAATCCTAATTTCAACCTTAACCTTAAAGCAAAACCCTAAACTTAAACTAAACCCTAACCTTAACCCTAATCTTAAGCTACACAAACAAACTCTAACCCGAACCCCAAATCCTAAAAACCGCTCCAAAAAAAAACCCCCCCTCACCTCTCCTCTCTGAACTATCAACCCACCAACCAAACCCCCCCCCCCCCCCCCCTTCTTCTCCCCTTCCAAAACTCACAACTGTCCTCTCATATTACACCCACTAGCCACAGACGAAGACACCGGATCCTCCACAATCCGACTGCACGCATAAGGGGTACCTAGTGACCTTGATTCACCATACAGCACATCTCACATCAAAACTCTGAAACTATTCAGAGGTCTCGCACCATACGCTACTGACAAAAGTACTTTAGTGCATACGGATCTCAACTGGATGTACGATGTGAGAGTGCAACACTACCTTCTGCGAACTCTGGTAACGCCTACGAGCGTTAGGAGGCAGTAGCGTATTGGTTTCCCGCAGGGAGCCGTTGAACACAAACCCTAACCCAGCCAGTTCCTCTGTCCGACCGAGCTCTCCGGCCCCACAATCGTACTTGCACCCAGACAACAACACAAACATACCTACTACAACATACACTAGCTCTACAGATGAGAGACCTCTCCCTCCTAAACTACTCCTAACTCCTTCTCCTCAACACTTTTCCTCTTCTCTCTCACCCACCCTCTCTACCACCCAAACCACCTCTCCCCCATCTTGGGATAAAAAAATAAAAAAATAAAACAAATAAATATCACCCACCAATCCAAACCTGTTAGAGAACTTGATGAAACCTTACCAACCCTACTCACGAACCTTACAAAATCGTTTTAACGGTGTTTATTTCAAGAAAATATAAAAGTACCTGATAAACCTACTTTTCAATGAAAACTATAACTTAACTGAACTTACTTTGAAAAAATTAATATACCTTAAACCTCACTTTCACTGGAAACTACGACTTAACTGGATTTAAAATTTTTTTAAATCTCGTTTTTACTCAACCACTTTAAAGTACATTATAACTTAATTTACTGTTAAAAAAACGGAAATTAACTTTAAAAAAAAAAAAAAAAAAAAAAAAACCCATTTTTTGACTTATCAAATTTTAAACTACATTTTATCTGGATTTACTAAAACGAAATTTAACTTCCAAAAATTCGTGTCCACTTATCCACTGTAAACTATATCTTAATTTATTTAGGGCTCAAAATGAAAATGACCTTCTATAACACTGGATTTTACTGAGCCACCTTAAACTATATTTCAGATGAGTTACTTATATTTCAGATGAGTTACTGTTAAAAACGGAAATGACCTTATCCAATTCTAAACTACATTTTATCTGGATTTAATGTATTCATTATCCAAGGTAAATGGTATTTTAACCTTAGTTAATGTTAAAGTAACGAACAAGACCTTATAAAACTCGATTTATTAATTCACTTAAAACAAATACCGGAACCAAATTTACTTTAAAAAATCTAAAATTAACCAAACCTGAATTTCTAAAATTATTAACCAAAATAAAAAAAAACCCCAAACAAGGTACAAACCCAGATATTTTTTTCTTTGACAGAGCTTCGCTTTGTTTGGGGCTGAAGCCATCTCCCCTTATTTTCACAATAGTACAGGAATTTACCAGTACAAAGCTGTCAATGACATGCCCAAGAGCAGCCTGAAGGGGCCAGGCCATCTTTACGACTACACCTTTCTCTCATGGTTGCTTAAAAACCTCCAGGTGAAAATCTCAGCCACAATTTGCATACAAACCAAAACAAACCACAAGACCCCGCCCACGGCTCACAGCCCGCCAATCATAGCCACTGTTACTTGTAAAATCTAAATACACCTTAAATCTCCTTTTTACTGAAAGCTAAGACTTAACTTAGTTTATCCTTTATAAAATTTTAATACACCTTAAAATTCGTTGTTACTTATCCATTTTTAAAGGGCATTTTATCTTGAGTTACTGTCTAAAACTGGTATGCATTTATCCAATGTAAACTGTATTTCAACCTCAGTTACTGCTAAAATAACGAAAAAGACCTTAGAAAACTCAATTTATTAATTCACTTAAAACAATACCGGAACCCAATTTACTTCAAAAATCTAAAATTAACCAAACCTCAATTTCTAAAATTATTAACCAAAATAAAAAACCCCCTAACGATGTACAAACCCAGATATTTTTTCTTTGACAGAGCTTCGTTTTATTGGGGCTGAAGCCATCTCCCCTTATTTTCACAAAAGTACAGGAATTAACCGTACAAGCTGTCAAGGACATGCCCAAGACCAGCCTGAAGGGGCCAGCCCATCTTTATGACTACACCTTTCTCTCATGGTTGCTAAAAAACCTCCGGGTGAAAATCTCAGCCACAATTTGCATACAAACCACAAGACCCCGCCCACGGCTCACAGCCCGCCAATCACAGCCACTGCAGACACGAATAAAACATAAGTGTTCCACACACCAACTTTAACACACATAATCAAAAAGACAAGTGACATAAATGGGAAATAAAATAAAAATCTAAAGCAAAATATCTAACCAAAGAGAAACATGTCGAAAAAAGAACTCTAACACACAAAATAAAACTATTAAATAGACAATTATCTGTAATAAGATAAGAACCGGGACCCCGCGGGGATAACGGAGAATAAAACCTCAAATACACCAGAAGATTACAAGACTTGAAGATTTCCTGCTGAAGATCCCAAGAACCTCCAGGGCAGCCACTCCAGAAAAAATCAAAAGCTCTTTTGAGAGCTATGAGCAAATTTTCCTCCTCCGCCAAGCCTCCAGAAGAACGACCAGCCCCATGGACCACGGACCTCCTCCTCCAAGCCTCCAGAAGAACAGCCAGCCACACGGACCACGGACCAGGCCTCCTCCTCCTCCAAGCCTCCAGAAGAACGACCAACCTCATGGACCACGGACCTCCTCCTCCAAGCCTCCAGAAGAACAGCCAACCCCACGAACCAGAGAAACACCGACTTCACAGCCGACACAGACATCCTTCAAGGTAAGTGAACAAAGTAACTCTCACTAGGGAACACCTTTCAAGGTAAGTGAACAAAGTAACTCTCACTAGGGAATACCTCAATCTTCTTCCAAAACTAATAGTATGGGACTACAAAAAAGGTAACAATTCCTAAAATACCAAAACGTTTTAAACAAAAAATACATGAAAATAGAAAACAAAACGATGAATATAAAAATAACCGACGGTGACAGTGTTTACAATAAATGTTCATAAATATTTTACTGTACCCTGAGTAAATATAAGATCCTTCGAAAAACCAAAAAATATTAATTGGGCACTGGACGACCTTGGACTCGATCAACCCAAGGGGGCCACTAGCGCGGAGGGCGTCTGGTATTCCCACGGCCGAAACGCCTGTTGATCCGCTAGATACCACTGACGAAAGTCCAGAAATTCATATTAGGTACCAATAATTACTATCTCCTCCCGGGCCTCCAGGAGGGATAATAATGAAGGTTATTCTAAACTAGGAATAATACACCTAAAACCGACCTCCAAACAAACAGGGTCACCCTCTAATTAATTCAAATCTACTGATCTATGTATCTCATTACATTCATCTTATAAAACATTTCAGCCACAAGAGATCTTCGGATCTCATTACATTCATCTTATAAAACATTTCAGCCACAAGAGATCTTCGGATCTCATTACATTCATCTTATAAAACATTTCAGCCACAAGAGATCTTCGGATCTCAGTACATTCATCTTATAAAACATTTCAGCCACAAGAGATCTTCGGATCTCATTACATTCATCTGATAAAACATTTCAGCCACAAGAGATCTTCGGATCTCAGTACATTCATCTTATAAACATTTCAGCCACAAGAGATCTTCGGATCTCATTACATTCATCTTATAAAACATTTCAGCCACAAGGGATCTTCGGATCTCATTACATTCATCTTATAAAACATTTCAGCCACAAGAGATCTTCGGATCTCATTACATTCATCTCATAAAACATTTCAGCCACAAGAGATCTTCGGATCTCATCACATTCATCTTATAAACATTTCAGCCACCTAACCCTAACCCTAACCCTAACCCTAACCCTGGCCCCAACCCCAACCATAAACTTAAACCTAACCCAAACCATAACCCTAACCCAAAACCCTAACCCTAACCCTAACCCTGACCCTAACCCTAACCCTAACCCTGGCCCCAACCCCAACCATAAACTTAAACCTAACCCAAACCATAACCCTAACCCTAACCCAAAACCCTAACCTTAACCCTAACCCAAATCCTAATTTCAACCTTAACCTTAAAGCAAAACCCTAAACTTAAACTAAACCCTAACCTTAACCCTAATCTTAAGCTACACAAACAAACTCTAACCCGAACCCCAAATCCTAAAAACCGCTCCAAAAAAAAAACCCCCCCTCACCTCTCCTCTCTGAACTATCAACCCACCAACCAAACCCCCCCCCCCCCCCCCCCCTTCTTCTCCCCTTCCAAAACTCACAACTGTCCTCTCATATTACACCCACTAGCCACAGACGAAGACACCGGATCCTCCACAATCCGACTGCACGCATAAGGGGTACCTAGTGACCTTGATTCACCATACAGCACATCTCACATCAAAACTCTGAAACTATTCAGAGGTCTCGCACCATACGCTACTGACAAAAGTACTTTAGTGCATACGGATCTCAACTGGATGTACGATGTGAGAGTGCAACACTACCTTCTGCGAACTCTGGTAACGCCTACGAGCGTTAGGAGGCAGTAGCGTATTGGTTTCCCGCAGGGAGCCGTTGAACACAAACCCTAACCCTAACCCTAACCCTAACCCTAACCCTAACCCTCTAACCCTAACCCTAACCCTAACCCTACCCTAACCCTAACCCTAATCTAACCCTAACCCTAATCTAACCCTAACCCTAACCCTAACCATCTCCTGGGGACTTGCCTGAACTCAAACAGTTGACTTAGTGAAAATCTTAGAAAATGTAGAAGTATTTTTCCCAAGAAAAGTTTGTTTAATATAGGTACCTATCGACTACAAATGGCCTGAAACGTGCTCCTAACCACTTTCTGGGTGAACCTTTTCACCAAAACACTTAGTGAAATTTCAGGAAATTTTCGCTCCATTCATTTCCAATGCGATACACATTTCCGGTCATAACTTCCGAACGGAAGGTCGTAGAGACTTGAAAACAGCTTCGTTGGAAAGCTAGACCACGAAATAGGTCTGACGCGACCAGGTTTCGAAGCTCTAGGACCTTCCTATCAAAAGTTATTCAAATAAAACACTTTTTACCCATGATCCTTTGCTCCAATCGCGAAAACGACACCGTCAGCCAGGTTTCGATTTGGGCCGGTGGCCCAAAAGTGGCTAAACCCCCCTACCCTAACCCTAACCCTAACCCTAACCCTAACCCCTAACCACCAGACCCCACTAGCTCCACCACCAGACCCCAGCAGCATCATCACCACACCTCAGGAGCTTCCACCACCAAACCCTAACAACAACTCAACAACATCAAAAACCCGGGCCCAGCACGCTTCCGCTGCGCCACTCTGCTGTATAACCAGGATGTGACTCCGCCGCACAGTGGGGGGGAGGGGGGTAGGGGACTTAAAAGCGGGTCCCCTGGTTCGGACGGTGAGCCGGGTCTCTGGGTGGCTCCAGGTGAGCCGGGTTGTTGAGGTTGTTGAGTTGTTGTTGGGGTGTGGTGGTGGAAGCTCCTGGGTTCTGGTGGTGATGCTGCTGGGGTCTGGTGCTGATGCTACTGGGGTCTGGTGGTGGAAGCTCCTGGGGTCTGGTGGTGGAAGCTCCTGGGGTCTGGTGGTGGAAGCTCCTGAGGTCTGGTGGTGGAAGCTCCTGGGGTCTGGTGGTGGAGGCTCCTGGGGTCTGGTGGTGGAAGCTCCTGGGGTCTGGTGGTGGAAGCTCCTGGGGTCTGGTGGTGGAAGCTCCTGGGGTCTGGTGCTGATGCTGCTGGGGTCTGGTGGTGGAGCTAGTGGGGTCTGGTGTTGGAAGCTCCTGGGGTCTGGTGGTGGAGCTAGTAGGGTCTGGTGGTGGATGGGGTCTGGTGGTGATGCTGCTGGGGTCTGGTGGTGGAGCTAGTGGGGTCTTGTGGTGGATGGGGTCTGGTGGTAATGCTGCTGGGGTCTGGTGGTGGAGCTAGTAGGGTCTGGTGGTGGATGGGGTCTGGTGGTAATGCTGCTGGGGTCTGGTGGTGGAGCTAGTGGGGTCTGGTGGTGATGCTGCTGGGGTCTGGTGGAAGCTCCTGGGGTCTGGTGGTGGAAGCTCCTGAGGTCTGGTGGTGGAAGCTCCTGGGGTCTGGTGGTGGAAGCTCCTGGGGTCTGGTGGTGATGCTGCTGGGGTATGGTGGTGGAGCTAGTGGGGTCTGGTGTTGGAAGCTCCTGGGGTCTGGTGGTGGAGCTAGTGGGGTCTGGTGTTAATACTGCTGGGGTTTGGTGGTGGAGCTAGTGACTTACATGTTTTGAAAAAGGCGGGCATGACGAAAAGATCCTGTAAAAAATCTCTGTAATATGTTTCTTTTTTTCCTGTAAAGTTGGACATTTTAAAGATTAGGTAAATGGGGAATGACTGGCTTTTAATCAGTTGTGGAACTGCAACGAAATTCATTTCTGCATAAGACCCAATGCGAGAAAGAGATGGTCGACCTTCCTGTGCCGAGCACCAAGAAGAGGATTAGAGGGGTTTTCCAAGTCCAAATAATATTATTGCAGTAATACATGTTTCCGCCCAGTTTCGAACAGGGGACCTTTCGCGTGTTAGGCGAACGTGATAACCACTACACTACGGAAACTTGCATGCTTTGAAAATGGCGGGCGTAACGAAAAAAAAATCCTATCTTCAAATCATTCATGTTAGAAATAAATGTGTGATTTCATATAAGTTGTCCTGGTGCGGTAAAATTAAAAATCATCCATCGGTATTATCATGCTGGGTAGAAAATACAAAATGTACCACAAGGGAAGCCAACTGATTACTTTTGAAAGACAGTACTGGATATGATTAATAACTGCAAATTAGGCAGTCGTCTTGCACATTCAAACATTACTCGTTGTTGGCAGGATTCGAACCTGCGCGGGGAATCCCCAATGGATTTCTAGTCCATCGCCTTAACCACTCGGCCACAACAACCTGTCAGCTGTGTGTATGTGTGTGTGTGTGTGTGTGTGAAACTTCAGAAATAGACAATTTAGAGTCTTTATTTTAAAATGGTTGGTTTTACTTTATTTTAAAATGGTTGGTTTTACTCTATTAGGTTGAGACATATTTTCATCCTCATTTTGATTAAATGCATTTTCATCAACAGCATTTTCATCAACAGTCAGCATCAACAGTCAGCATCCACAGCCAGTATGTTCATAGTTCATAGATCATACATCCACTTTCTTGTTTCCAAAAAGCTCTGGATAGATTTCAGTTAATCTCTCACATCTCATGTATGAGAGGATCTCTTAAGTAGCAGAGGATGGTTTCGATCCATCGACCCCTGGGTTATGGGCCCAGCACGCTTCCGCTGCGCCACACTGCTGTATAACCAGGATGTGACTCCGCCACACAGTGGGGGGGAGGGGGGTAGGGGACTTAAAAGCGGGTCCCCTGGTTCGGACGGTGAGCCGGGTCTCTGGGTGGCTCCAGGTGAGCCGGGTTGTTGAGGTTGTTGAGTTGTTGTTGGGGTCTGGTGGTGGAAGCTCCTGAGGTGTGGTGGTGATGCTGCTGGGGTCTGGTGGTGCAGCTAGTGGGGTCTGGTGGTGGAAGCTCCTGGGGTCTGGTGATGGAAGCTCCTGGGGTCAGGTGATGGAAGCTCCTTGGGTCTGGTGATGGAAATTCCTGGGGTCTGGTGGTGGAAGCTCCTGAGGTGTGGTGGTGATGCTGCTGTCGTCTGGTGGTGGAGCTAGTGGTGTCTGGTGGTGGAAGCTCCTGGGGTCAAAGTCCAGAGTGCTAACCATTACACCATGGAACCCTGTTCAGCTTTTATTGTGTTTTTATTGTGGTCCTGAAACCAGAACATGAGTAAAAAACAATATGCGCTTGAGCATCTGACAGAGTGCTGTCCATGGTGCTAGGAGCGTCTGGGTGTTTATGGTACCAGGGCCCTGGTCCTCCAGGCCCAAGGGCTGGCTCTTTCACTCCAGTGGCCGGTCGGTGGGGGGCTTAAAAGCGGGTCCCCGGGTTCGGACGGTGAGCCTGGTCTTTGGGTGGCTCCAGGTGAGCCGGGTTTTTGAGGTTGTTGAGTTGTTGTTAGGGTTTGGTGGTGGAAGCTCCTGAGGTGTGGTGGGGATGCTGCTGGGGTCTGGTGGTGCAGCTAGAGGGGTCTGGTGGTGGAAGCTCCTGGGGTCTGGTGATGGAAGCTCCTGGGGTGTGGTGGTGGAAGCTCCTGGGTTCTGGTGGTGATGCTGCTGGGGTCTGGTGCTGATGCTGCTGGGGTCTGGTGGTGGAAGCTCCTGGGGTCTGGTGGTGGAAGCTCCTGAGGTCTGGTGGTGGAAGCTCCTGGGGTCTGGTGGTGGAAGCTCCTGGGGTCTGGTGGTGGAAGCTCCTGGGGTCTGGTGGTGGAAGCTCCTGGGGTCTGGTGCTGATGCTGCTGGGGTCTGGTGGTGGAGCTAGTGGGGTCTGGTGTTGGAAGCTCCTGGGGTCTGGTGGTGGAGCTAGTAGGGTCTGGTGGTGGATGGGGTCTGGTGGTGATGCTGCTGGGGTCTGGTGGTGGAACTAGTGGGGTCTTGTGGTGGATGGGGTCTGGTGGTAATGCTGCTGGGGTCTGGTGGTGGAGCTAGTAGGGTCTGGTGGTGGATGGGGTCTGGTGGTAATGCTGCTGGGGTCTGGTGGTGGAGCTAGTGGGGTCTGGTGGTGATGCTGCTGGGGTCTGGTGGAAGCTCCTGGGGTCTGGTGGTGGAAGCTCCTGAGGTCTGGTGGTGGAAGCTCCTGGGGTCTGGTGGTGGAAGCTCCTGGGGTCTGGTGGTGATGCTGCTGGGGTATGGTGGTGGAGCTAGTGGGGTCTGGTGTTGGAAGCTCCTGGGGTCTGGTGGTGGAGCTAGTGGGGTCTGGTGTTAATGCTGCTGGGGTTTGGTGGTGGAGCTAGTGACTTACATGTTTTGAAAAAGGCGGGCATGACGAAAAGATCCTGTAAAAAATCTCTGTAATATGTTTATTTTTTTCCTGTAAAGTTGGACATTTGAAAGATTAGGTAAATGGGGAATGACTGGCTTTTAATCAGTTGCCATCAAGATGGCCACATCTGAGTGAGCGTCTGTTGCAGACTCCAGATTGCTGCATTAATTTGGGCTGCTTAAACCTCTTTAAAACCCTCACCAAAGTGCACAGATATAAGGTTATCGACTAGATTTGTTTACTGTCGTTTTAGCCATTGTTAAGCCCTACTGTGGAGTTACCTGGTCTCCTGTAGTGAGGGAATTGTTTGTACAGCGGCATGGCGGAGAAGGTCGACCTCTATTCAATCTGGCAAGCCATTCAACAAGTCAAAGTTGATATGACGGCTCATTTTGACAGTAAAATTGAGACCATCCAAACTGGTCTGATCAACATTCAGGGATCATTATCAACAATGTGTGAACAAATATCGGAGGTCCAACAGCGTGTGAGCGCTAATGAAGACAACCTCAGTGATTTGACAAAACGAGTGCAAGTGCTGGAAAAAGAGAACATCTACCTGAGGGATAAAGCCGAGGAAGCCGAGAACAGAAGCCGGTCGTCCAACCTGCGGTTCATCGGTATTCCAGAGCATAAAGAAGGGGGAGACGTGATCGCCTTCATGAGCCAGCTGATTCTTCAACTTCTGGGAAAAGACAACTTTTCAGCGGCACCGGTCATTGAAAGAGCCCATCGCACTCCCACCTTCAGCTCCAACACCAGCTCCGCTCCTCCCCGACCCATCCTGGTCAAGTTTCTGCAGTTCCAGGACAAATTGAAGATTTTACGGCTGGCCAGGATGAAAGGTGAGCTCATCCATATGGGTGCGCGTATCCATGTGTATCCTGATTTCAGCGCTGGGTTAGTGAAGAAACGGCGGCAGTTTGACGCTGTCAAAAAGTCTCTCCGTGCCGCGGACATGAAGTACTCTCTGATGTATCCTGCCAAGTTGAGAGTGATGGTGGAGGGAAAGCCAAAATTCTTCAGTTCTCCTAAAGAGGCTGAGTCCTTCTTCCATCATCTTTCCTCCCCGTCCTCGTCATCCTCCTCCCCTGGATGAAGTTGTGAGTAGCGTTGCCATGTCCTGAAGTTGCCAGCTTCGCAACTTATTCCGCTTGAGGGATGACTTCTTTTTTTATTTTTTCTCTCTACTTTTAGTTCTTTCCTTCTCTCTTTTTCTTTCTCTCTCTCGCTCTCTCTCCCCGCTCTCTCCCAGACTATTATTGACTTTTGAGACTGTCATTTGGGGTAACCCGGAGTCAGATATGGCTCGACCATAGACATATATGGGCTCGACTATGTGTTTGCCGTAAACAGACACTGAAAACTCCGTAAAGAAAGAAGCACTCAAAGCACGCAAAGTTAAAACTGTTGCAAAGACTGTGAAACTAAGGGTGCTTGAACGTTACTGGACAGGGGCGGAGCCACCATTGTAAAGTTATGAGGGAGTAATATAATAACATAATAGAACATTAAATGCAATAGGCTACAATTTGAGTTGGGGGGGGGGGGGGGGGGTTAATTGTGCCAAGTGATTATTTGAATAAATTGAAAAAAAGAAAAAAAGGGAAGGCGCTTTTGTTTTGTATTGTTGGAAATGTGTTATGTCTGACTTTGTTATTGAGCTTATAGCCTAGTTTAAAACTGCATGATCTTAACAAGCTCAGTTAGCTGGTTTTTGTGTGTGAGCATGCTCATAGAGGTATGCTGATGCATGTGTGCATTCAGATGCAGCATAAATGTTTTTGTTCTGTTTAAAAAAAAAGGGAGAGAAAAGAAAAAAAAAGGGTCCTTTTTTTAATTTATTTTATAGTATAAAAGTGCCCTCTTATTTGTAATTTTTTCTTTCACCTATTAGTTAGGCAGCAATCTGAGTCTGCGGTAGATAGCTCAGCTATCCTGCCTCTCGTCTTTATGTGGTTGTGTTTGAGTCTTTATGTGTCTATGTGTGTATCTGTGTGTTTTGTTTGTCTGTCTGTCTGTCCAATGTGTTGCTCTTGCTCCTCACCCAATATCACTGACTACTTCCCTGTTGATCTACTTCTGGAATTTGTTGTCCATGTCTGGCGTTGATTGTGACCACTCAGCTTCATCTGATGATGAGGTAGATGGGGAAACGTCCACAAGTGTTGATTGTGATAGTTTGGAACTGGAAACTTTCATTTACACGGATTATGAACAGCAAAGTATGGTGAATGAAATTGATCCTGATAATAACTTTTTTGCGAATATAAGTAATGATTGTAAGTACTATACGGATATGAAATTTAATAGAATGATTAATACTGAAAACAAAATTTCATTTATCCATTTTAACAGCAGAAGTCTGTATACAAATTATAGTTCCATTAAAGAATACTTAGAGCAATTTGATTCACCATTTAATGTAATTGCCATGTCTGAGACCTGGTTAAATACTGAAAAAGGTACAGAATTCAATATGTGTGGTTACGAAATGTTTTACACAAACAGACAACACAAAAAAGGAGGGGTTGTCGCACTCTATATTAACAAAAACTTTGACTGTAAAATCATAGAAAACATGTCACTGGCTGTGGATGAGGTATTTGAATGTGTAACAGTTGAAATTCAATTGAAAAGAAGAAAGAATATTATTATAAGCTGTATCTATAGGGCCCCGGGTTCAAATATTGATCTATTCAAAGAGTGGATGGAGAAAATGTTTTCTGTAATTAACCAAAAGGATTTGTTCATATGTGGGGATTTTAATATTGACCTTTTAAATGCTAAGAAGCATAAACCAACAGAGGAATTTGTTGATGTAATGTTTAGCATGTGTTTGTTCCCAAAAATCACCAGACCAAGCAGAATAACGTCACACAGTGCTACCTTAATAGATAACATCTTCACTAACATTTTGGATAACAATACTGTGAGTGGACTATTACTTAACGATACTAGTGATCACCTTCCAGTTTTTGTAGTGTATGATATCAAGTATAGATGGGTAAAGAACCTAGACAGATGCAAATATATAAGAGTTAAAACAGAAGAATCAATCAATGCATTGAAAACTGACCTAATTACTCAAAACTGGGAATTAATATATCAAGAAAATGACTGTGATAAAGCGTATGACTTATTTCTTGAAACTTTAAAAAAATTGTATGACAGAAATTGTCCGATTAAAAAATATGTCAAGAAACAAAAGTATGTAAATCCATGGTTAACAAAAGGACTAATAAATGCTTGCAAAAAGAAAAATCTTCTATATAGAAAATTCATCAAAGTTAGAACTAAAGATGCTGAAGCCAAATATAAAATATATAAAAATAAATTAATTAATATCATTAGGAATTGTAAAAAGGATTACTATACTACATTACTTGAAAATAATAAAAGCAATATCAAGGGTTTATGGAAGGTGCTCAATACAATTATTAGAAACGGATCAAAGGAGGAGAACTATCCAGATTATTTTGTAGATAAAGACAAGACTATTAGGAACATGGACGATGTGGTGGATGGTTTTAATAAATTCTTTGTTGGGATTGGACCGGAGTTGGCACAAAAGATTATCGAAAGGGTTCCAATGGAAAATGAAAAACTAGACTACCTAATAGATCGAAATCCAGGTTCAATGTTCCTTAATCCTGTTGATGAAAATGAAATTATGGAAATCATTAGGAGCTGTAGCAATAAAACATCAACAGATCTTCATGGGATTGACATGGCAATAGTGAAAAAGGTCATAGATGGAATTTTAAAACCTTTCACGCACATCTGTAATCTGTCCTTCCAGTCAGGAAAATTCCCAAATTCAATGAAAACTGCGAAAGTAATACCATTGTTTAAATCTGGGGACAGCCATCTATTTACAAACTACAGACCAGTCTCCCTATTGCCGCAATTCTCCAAGTTACTGGAGAAGCTATTTGCTGCCAGATTAAATAGCTTTGTAGAGAAGCATAATTTGTTATCGGATAGTCAGTATGGGTTCAGAAAAAACAGATCTACTTCACATGCACTTATTGATTTAATAGAAGAAATAACCACACATTTAGACAAAGGGAGGTTCACCATTGGAGTTTTTATTGATTTGAAAAAAGCTTTTGACACCATAGATCATGATATTTTGTTAAAAAAGATGGAGAGATATGGCACTAGGGGGACTGTTTTGAACTGGCTGAGAAGCTATCTAGGTAACAGGAAACAGTCTGTCCAAATCGGCAATCATATTTCCTCAGAAAGAAATATCACTTGTGGTGTGCCTCAAGGGTCAATATTGGGGCCTTTACTCTTTATTTTGTACATAAATGACATCTGTAAAGTTTCAAAAGTTATGAAATTTGTACTTTTCGCCGATGATACCAACATGATTTGTTCTGGTGAGGGCTTGCAGCAGCTTTTACAAGAAATCACGCAGGAAATGAATAAATTGAAAGACTGGTTTGATTATAACAAATTGTCACTTAATCTAGAAAAAACAAAACTAATTTTATTTGGCAGACGTAAAGTTGACATTCCAGTGCAAATAATAATAGATAATATAAGTATCGAAAGAGTGAATCATATCACATTTCTTGGCGTGATAATTGATAAAAAAATCTGCTGGAAAACTCACATTGGCTATGTATGTTCCAAGATTGCAAAGAGTGTGGGTGTTATGAGGCGATCTAGGTTCATACTTAACCAACAGTCTCTACTTATTTTATATTATTCTTTTGTTTTGCCATATTTGAGTTACTGTGTGGAAGTCTGGGGTAATGCATATAAAACCAACCTGTTGCCTCTATATATATTACAAAAAAGAGCCATACGAACAGTTTTCAATGTCAGGTTCAATGATCACACTAATTTACTTTTTCTTAAGGCCTCTGCGTTAAAATTTTTTGATTTGGTCAAATTGAAAACTGCATTAATCATGTACAAAGCTAAAAACTATCTTCTGCCAAGTTTAATTCAAAAATTATTTTATGACAGGGAAGGTGGTAAAAGGTATGACTTAAGAGGAAAACTTAAATTACAACAACAAAGTGTAAGATCAACTCTTAAGAGTATGTGTGTTTCTGTTGGAGGGGTTATTCTGTGGAACAGCCTTGAAGATGAAATTAAACTTAGTCAAAGTGTCAGTCAATTTAAAAGCAAGTACAGAAAAGCAGTCTTTGAATTGTATAAAAGGGAAGAAGAGAGAAACTGATGTAAAGAAATGAAATGATTGAGGGGAAGAGGGTTTAAGGGAGTAACTTTGTGTTATGGTTGTCTTTGTTAAATGTGTGTTGGAAATGAAATAAGCTTTGCTTCTGCCATCCCCTTTTCAAACAGTGTTTGTTTTTGTTTTGTTATAGTGTCTGTTGTTGGTATTGTTGTTTGTTCTGTTCAATGGTGTCCTGTAACTTTCTGTTCTTGTTTTGTAGTACAAGAGTTGTGGTTTTGTTGGTTTGAAATAAATAAAATGATATTGTGGAACTGCAACGAAATTCATTTCTGCATAAGACCCAATGCGAGAAAGAGATGGTCGACCTTCCTGTGCCGAGCACCAAGAAGAGGATTAGAGGGGTTTTACAAGTCCAAATAATATTATTGCAGTATTACATGTTTGCCCCCAGTTTCGAACAGGGGACCTTTCGCGTGTTAGGCAAACTTGATAACCACTACACTACAGAAACTTGCATGCTTTGAAAATGGCGGGCGTAACGAAAAAAAAATCCTATCTTCAAATCATTCATGTTAGAAATAAATGTGTGATTTCATATAAGTTGTCCTGGTGCGGTAAAATTAAAAATCATCCATCGGTATTACCATGCTGGGTAGAAAATACAAAATGTACCACAAGGGAAGCCAACTGATTACTTTTGAAAGACAGTACTGGATATGCTTAATAACTGCAAATTAGGCTGTCGTCTTGCACATTCAAACATTACTCGTTGTTGGCAGGATTCGAACCTGCGCGGGGAATCCCCAATGGATTTCTAGTCCATCGCCTTAACCACTCGGCCACAACAACCTGTCAGCTGTGTGTATGTGTGTGTGTGTGTGTGTGTGTGTGTGTGTGTGTGAATCTTCAGAAATAGACAATTTAGAGTCTTTATTTTAAAATGGTTGGTTTTACTTTATTTTAAAATGGTTGGTTTTACTTTATTAGGTTGAGACATATTTTCATCCTCATTTTGATTAAATGCATTTTCATCAACAGTCAGTGCAGTATGTTCATAGATCATACATCCACTTTCTTGTTTCCAAAAAGCTCTGGATAGATTTCAGTTAATCTCTCACATCTCATGTATGAGAGGATCTCTTAAGTAGCAGAGGATGGTTTCGATCCATCGACCTCTGGGTTATGGGCCCAGCACGCTTCCGCTGCGCCACTCTGCTGTATAACCAGGATGTGACTCCGCCACACAGTGGGGGGGAGGGGGGTAGGGGACTTAAAAGCGGGTCCCCTGGTTCGGACGGTGAGCCGGGTCTCTGGGTGGCTCCAGGTGAGCCGGGTTGTTGAGGTTGTTGAGTTGTTGTTGGGGTCTGGTGGTGGAAGCTCCTGAGGTGTGGTGGTGATGCTGCTGGGGTCTGGTGGTGCAGCTAGTGGGGTCTGGTGGTGGAAGCTCCTGGGGTCAGGTGATGGAAGCTCCTGGGGTCAGGTGATGGAAGCTCCTTGGGTCTGGTGATGGAAATTCCTGGGGTCTGGTGGTGGAAGCTCCTGGGGTCTGGTGGTGATGCTGCTGGGGTCTGGTGGTGATGCTGCTGGGGTCTGGTGGTGGAGCTAGTGGTGTCTGGTGGTGGAAGCTCCTGAGGTGTGGTGGTGATGCTGCTGTCGTCTGGTGGTGGAGCTAGTGGTGTCTGGTGGTGGAAGCTCCTGGGGTCAAAGTCCAGAGTGCTAACCATTACACCATGGAACCCTGTTCAGCTTTTATTCTGTTTTTATTGTGGTCCTGAAACCAGAACATGAGTAAAAAACAATATGCGCTTGAGCATCTGACAGAGTGCTGTCCATGGTGCTAGGAGCGTCTGGGTGTTTATGGTACCAGGGCCCTGGTCCTCCAGGCCCAAGGGCTGGCTCTTTCACTCGAGTGGCCGGTCGGTGGGGGGCTTAAAAGCGGGTCCCCGGGTTCGGACGGTGAGCCGGGTCTTTGGGTGGCTCCAGGTGAGCCGGGTTTTTGAGGTTGTTGAGTTGTTGTTAGGGTTTGGTGGTGGAAGCTCCTGAGGTGTGGTGGTGATGCTGCTGGGGTCTGGTGGTGCAGCTAGAGGGGTCTGGTGGTGGAAGCTCCTGGGGTCTGGTGATGGAAGCTCCTGGGGTGTGGTGGTGGAAGCTCCTGGGTTCTGGTGGTGATGCTGCTGGGGTCTGGTGCTGATGCTGCTGGGGTCTGGTGGTGGAAGCTCCTGGGGTCTGGTGGTGGAAGCTCCTGAGGTCTGGTGGTGGAAGCTCCTGGGGTCTGGTGGTGGAAGCTCCTGGG